>NC_137833.1:6804611-7069611 GCF_963921795.1 Nannobrachium achirus | reverse complement strand
GTTTTGTGCGCGAACGTGTCCACTTACCATAGCGCACAGTTGGCTTTTTTCAATGTTTTTTCATGTAAACACTGGCGGATAAGCAGGGATACAGCATGGCAACGGATATGTCTATTTCAATGGGTTTTTTTTTATTCGAAAGCTTGTCACCGAGTCTACAGTCTACTAGATGAGTCGTGCACAGATTGTGCACGATGCGTGCGCGTGCTCACGTTAAAAGGTAAGGACAATTTGGCAGCTGCTTACTACAGCTATGTTTAAAATGGCAGCAAAATTGTTAATGAACACATTACATGTACATGCAATGTAATTACACCGGATTTAGCAAGATGCTCTGACCCTGGAGGGGAAGAGGAACATTTAGTTTAATTAAAGGAAATAGCAGATATACAAGTTCGCAGCGCACCACCGAGTGCCGCGCTGCAAGCATGTAGTTCTATTTTTTGAAAAAACTGTGAACATTTGTGCACGTCTTTGAATATTTTTTACCCGATTCTATAAAGTTCTTCTAAATCCTTCCTCTAAATCAGTGGTTCTCAAACTTTTTCATGCCAAGGACCTCCAGAAATTACATGCATTTGGCCGTGGACCCACCATCTCAGAATATGTTGTTCCACGGACCACACAGAAGCAAATATTTGAGTTACAAATGTTCGCTTCTAAAAAGATATATTCAAAAATAACAGATGTACATGCTCGCTGTGAGCTTGTATATCTGCTATTTTTCAATAGTTAAAGCATTAAAAAATTCTAGAACATTACATGAAGCAATGTAATTACACCGGATTTAGCAAGATGCTAGTTTTCGCCCGCAGTCCCCAAACATCAAACATCAACAATACTGACATAACAAGGCACAATAAGTATGCAAATACGAAAACAGTAGAAAAGAAATAAGAAAAAGAGAACAGAAAATGTTTAAAACTAATTCTCGGACAGACCTACTCTATTGTGGACAGACAAGTCACACATGATCACAAGACTGGTTGCTCTTCAACCATTGTTTCAATTGACCTTTAAAAGCTGAGAAAGTGGGGATCTCCCTTAGTGTGATTGATTGACAGGGAGCTCCTTCCAGTATTGACAACCTTTGATGGACAGGACATTTTGACTGACAACGTCTCTGATCTGAAGTGGCTTAATGTCCATCTGCTGGCTCAGAAGTAAAGCTGCAATGTGGAGCTTACAGTATTGCCTTCAATTCATTAACAGTTGTGCTGCTCAAGTTTTTGATTTGATTTGGTTTAACACTTTTTATGGTTACAGCTAAACACTAGATAGGGAAGACAAAATAAGCCTTGACTCAAGCCTACACCTTTTCATGGCACTAACATTGTAGACTGTATGTGTGTTTATATATCTGTTCTGTTAAATGGACTGAAGTTAACTAGACCCCAGTGTCATGCAGGACACCTACCGGTTGTAAAGTAGTACTACCTGAAGCTCATAAGCCTCATATTTCCCTGTATAGACCAAGCAAGGATTCCCTCTAATGTGAGTGGTAGATGTTTGGAGGCATTATAGAGACCAGGATTACTGCATGTTTTTGCGAGGGTACTTAACCTAGTGGACTCAGGGAGAACATGCAAACTCCACAAAGAAAGGCCCTTTCGCCTAGGGTTGGTGCACTGATGAAGCGGACGAGAGAACGCGCCCCCCCCCAGCACCCACAGCGTCCCTGGCAGGAATCGAACCCAGGACCTTCTAAGCTGTGAGGCAACAGCGTTACCGACTGCGCTATCGTGCCCCCGGTGCAACTTTGACTTTACATTCAGGCTGTGCTGTGCTGTGCAGGCAGCGTTGCTGTCTCTACCTGGTAGTTGTTGTGTTCTCGGTAGAACCTGGGCACCTCCTGGGCGTGCCCGTTGCCCTGGTATCCCTGCGGCGTGGTGCGTCGGCTGGCCAGGATGTTCTGCCACTGGGGCGAGGGGCTGACGTCGGGCCGGAGGGCGATGGAGTGGGCCCGGCGGGAGCTCTGGTCCAGCCGGCGCTCCGGGCTGCAGACCACCCCCAGGTCCTCGGAGTGCTTGCAGTCGTTGACGCCCCAGCCGTTGTGCTTGCAGTCCCTCAGGGACCTCTCGGTGCCGTCGCAGCGCACGTTGTCCATCCAGATGGGACCTGGGGTGGAGGAACGAGAGCACACACAACATGATTCGTCACCAGCGGTCTTCCAGTGCAGCAAGCAAGATCCTCTAACCCAGGGGTTCCCGCACTGAATACAAAACACTAGGGGTGTAACGATATAGTAACTGTATCGAAATATCGTTTTTAACTTAAAAAATCGAAGTATATCGAAATGAAAACAGCTAAAATCGAATCGTATCATTTTATTTTGTATCGTATCGAATCGGCAGTGCAAAGAATCGATTGTATCGATACTACCTACTTGTGCATTGTATTTAGCATTTTTAAGAAGAAAAAATGAAAAGGAGGCGTTTAATTACTTTTCCTTTCCATATAGCTACACTGGTCTATCGATAAATGTGTGTAATCTCTGTGTTCATGTCAAGGTGCAGGTTTGTCAATATACAATGTCCATGTATTTGGCAGATAATCACTGTGTTTACTTATTTATATCCATAATAATACATGTTTCCCTTAAAATCCTGCACTATCCACACCTTTTACACAGAATTAATCTTTGCTAAATAGTTACTATATCGATTTTAAATCATTGAATCGAATCGTATCGTATCGCCATGAATGAACCAATATCGTCCATGTATCGTATCGTCAACCATGTATCGTGATGCGCATCGAATCGCTATTAAAATGTATCGTTACACCCCTACAAAACACTGATGCTGACCTTCAACGCAGCCAAAGGTACGGCTCCTCCATACCTCCAAAACCTGATCAACCCCTACACCCCCACCCGTTCAGAGTGATCAGTCAACACAGGGATGCTGACAGAACCCTCGCTAAAAACCCCAGGACAAAAATCCACTCGTCCTAGACAATTTGCACTCCTGGCCCCCAAACTGTGGAATAAACCCCCTGTCGCGCTTAGAATACAGACTCACTCCCTAGCTTCCACCGTAGACTGAAGACTCACCTCTTCAGGCTCCATCTAAACCCATAGCACTACAGTAACACTCCCCCTTCCCTCTATGACCATCAATGACCATACATGAAGCTAGATAGCATTTATTTTTATGTTTTAGAAGTTTTTTTTTTTTTACAAATTAGGTGCGTGGTCTACCTTTGTTGTTTTTTCTAGATAGATATTCCTATGCATTTGTTAAATTGTTATATTGTTGTTAATGTACTGACATTATCTTGTGCTTATTATACATTAGTGATGTGTATTACCTGCTTATTGTAAGTCGCTTTGGATTAAAAGCGTCTGCTAAATGCCTAAACTGTAAACTGTTCACCAACATTTTTGGCTCAGGGCACCCCATTAATATTTTTTCATCCTACATTAGATTCATCATGTTCACTCCCAGCACCTTATATTTATAGGATATTTTAGCGATTGTGTTGCGAGGAAAAGTTTGAGATAATAGTCATTTTGGTTAGAACTGACTGAAAATAACATCGTACTTTGTATGTTTAAAATTACACTAAATGTATTGTGTGTCCAAATAAATTCCAAATATTATCAAATTATGTTGCGGTGAAAAGAGCAGATCTCCACCCTCACAAAGTGTCATGTTGCG
Source organism: Nannobrachium achirus (assembly GCF_963921795.1). Classification (NCBI taxonomy): domain Eukaryota; kingdom Metazoa; phylum Chordata; class Actinopteri; order Myctophiformes; family Myctophidae; genus Nannobrachium; species Nannobrachium achirus. Next base: position 7,065,949 of record NC_137833.1, on the reverse strand, counting down.
AGCGAGATGAAGATCTGCTATTTTTGAAGTAAAATTGTCATTAAATCATATAGTTGTGACAATACCGATATTGACACATTTTGCCAAAAAATACAGTGATATGTGATTCCATTGATATCACCCAGCCCTATACTGTACGCGATTATTCCTAACGTAGGAGACGGTGTTACATAAATTAGAAGGCGCGGCTTGTGATTGGCTGGAGCAGAGGTCTGGAGCGCTCGGCTGTGGTCACTTGTTCCGCGCGGGTGTGAACGTTAACCTCTATGCCTAAACCTAACCCAAAAAGCTATGCCTAACTCTAACCCTAACCTTAACCTCAGTAAAACTATGCCCAACTCTAACCCTAACCTCAGTAAAACTATGCCTAAACCTAACCCTAACCTCGGTGCGCGTGAACGGAAAAGAAGCGCTCCTTCAACCACCGTCTCCTACGTTTGGAATAATAGCATACTGTACCTGGCTTATCATTCAGTCATAAGTCATTGATTGCGCTGCATACCGTTTAGGTACGCAATACGCATGAGTTCCTCCTCACCCCACCTAACATTTGACTTTTACTGGTGCTCTGATTTAGGGTTGTTCCTCCTCGGAACAGAGTGTGTTTGGTTTGGTAAACACCAACAGATACACAGGGTTTCACAACAAGCATCCCAGGCCAGGGTGTCGCACGGCACCTCCTCCCGCTGTTTGAAACCACTCCGCCTCTCCTCTTTAATTTGGATTTAAAGGCAGCAATAAAAAGAATGTCCATAAACCGCAGCACAGTGTAGCACAAGTCATTATTCTAAAACAAATGGCCCCTCTCTCTCTCACAGGGCACGTCTCCTTGGCCCCGCCAGTCTGCCAGGCGACCTTAATGAGGACTGCACTGGAATCACTGGGTTATCTTTGTCACTTTATGGCGGCTCTTAAGGCTCTCCTGAGTTATTTTCAATGTCTTAATTGATGGTCTTTCTTATGAGAGCATGCTGTTAGGGTGTTGTTTGGAATGGGCACGGCAATCGGAAGACTAGGCTGAAAGATGGCGCGCTGGCATAGTTGTTGGATGTAAGGGTAAGGGCACTACTACCAGCTGGGATGATGGTGCAACTAAAGCCTGTCTCCGCCGCTACTGCAGGCCTTCAAATCAATCCAATCAACGACCAGTGATGAAGAAAGCAATGACATATGATTCATCATGCGTAGTCAGTTGTGCTTAGCAACTGCTTTGTTTGACCATAACCACTTTAAGACCCATTCAAAAATAGCAGATCTACAATTAGATATACAAAACATTTCTTTCATATTTGCTTCGTTTTTTCTTTTTTTTTTTTTTATTCTTAAGTGTTTTCCTATAATGACTATAATGGCCTATAATTACATGCCTAAAATAGGGGTTCCTGGTTTAAAGTGGTTAAAACTTAAAACAGCCTGCTGTGAATCTTGTGTAATACTCCTGTCGGTCTGGGTAGGCTAATTGAGGTTACACCCCGCCACTCCGACATGTCTCCTTTCCGACATGTCTCCATTCCGACACTAACCCTATCTCTGACCCTTACCCTAAACGTAACCTCTATGGAAGTGTCGCCACTCCTAGATTAAGAAGTCAATTCCGGAGTAGCGACATGTCGGAATGGAGAGCGACACCTGCTAATTGAACCAGCAAGCAGCCTCCCAAAGCACAAGCATGATCCTCTAACCTTCAAGCCACTGATTGACTCATGCTTGGCATGTTGTTTTACTTTTGCTCTTAAAGATACTTTGAGGCAAATCTTTCTTTCTTTCCCCCAACTGAACTCTAGAATTCCTCGTTCCAGGTTAGGTAACGCCTGTTGTTTGAACACTAACATGTTCATTCATAGCACCACCTCCATCCATCCTTGTTGTAAGACAGTCCTAATAAAAGCCTATCAATTCACCTAGACTGGGATCGCTTCACATTTCACCCTCTCCATACTACAGGGTTAGTGATAGTTAATCTCACCGTTTCCCTCTCCATACTTGGCGCTGTGCGCCCAGGTGATGCTGCTCTGGTATCCCAGCTCGCGGCAGACCACGTTGGCTAGCTGGATGTCCACCTCGTCATCGCACACCGTGCCCCACGTGTTGTTGTGCAGCACCTCCACGCGCCCCTCGTTGGGGTCCCGCGCGTAGTTCCCCGCCAGGCGCACCTTGGCGGCCGGGGCGCGCGCCGCCCGGACCCTGGGCTGGGGCTGGGGCTGGGGCTGGGCCCCCGTGGTGGTGGCGGGCCGCTGGTGGGGGTGGCGGGGCCGGGGGTCCGCGTGGCCGGGGTGGGAGAGGAGGATGAGGAGGAGCAGGGCGATGCAGAGAGAACCCAGACACATGGTGAAGGTGGGGCGCGTCATTGTGCGTCAGACACCTGAGGAAGGAAGGTTACATCTTCAGTGATCTGAAGCATAAGTTTTCAAACTTTTTCCATATCAAGGTCCATTATTTATTTTGGCATTTGAGCCACGGGGACCACCACTTGATGAGATTTAGACTCTCAGACCCAAAACGTACAATATTTTGTTAGCGTTGGACTTTGTCCACAATTCCATGCTGTATTTATATGGTAGCCTACTGTACAGTACCATAGGAGAGATAATAGGAGATGTTGATCAAAGTAACAATTCTTCTACATTCTCTAATGATGTAGACTTAGAAGCAGTGCTCTTCCGAGCACAGGTCTCCACCAGGCCAGGCGGCCTGTTATAGCGCCACCACGAGGCTGATTTGAAAAGTTTGAAGTGGCATTTCTTCCTCGGCCTAGTGGGAATGTGCGTGCACAATTTCACAAAAATTGCACGCTGTGTTTCGTGATTTGTGGCATTTTGTTCAAAACTGACCAATCTTACAAACTTTGAAAGCCAATCTCAGCCAATCAGGATGGAATATGGACAATCAGACAGATCCATGTCGATCACATGACTATAGAGATACTGTCTACCGATTTGCGTGATTTTTGGACAAAATCTGTAGGAGTACTGCATGGCCAAAAGGTAGTTTTGCACAAATTGGCCTCCTGGTGGCACTAGAACAGGCCCATGTGAAAAATATGGGGCAGATGTTCTGAATTGGCATCCAGGGAGTGTGTGCGCTCATTTTGGCAGCGTAGCTGGAAACAAACTGGAGGACACACAGACACACGAACGGACGCACACACGCATGGACGGACGGACGGACGGACGGACGGACGGACGGACGGACGGACAGGGGCGAAAACATACTCTCCCCCAAGCCTTCTGCTGGTGGAGACAATTAAGTAATGCAGATTTTTAACAATAATTTAACTCTTTGATAGCATAAAATGGTCATTTTACACTCTCAAGAGTTAAAGATCTACACACTAAAAACTCATGGGTCATTTCTTGACCCAAATCATGGGTCATTTGTGTTAGGTCAAATTTCGGGGTCATTTCTCAGTGCCACAACCCTTCCTTGAGTTATTGGGATATTATTTTGACCCAATTCCAGGGTTGTTTGAGTTAGGTAATATTTTTCTGGGGGTGACCCTTTTTTGGGGTTAGTGGTAACCCATATACTTGGGTCAGTGGTCTAGCTTTGGGCCAATCAGGGGACAGGCACCATAAACCTGTTTGCAAAGCATGCTGGGAAAAGCATTTGTCTAGGTTTCCAGAGACATTTTCTAAGCTGTTGGGAGCTAAAAATGCTAAATATGTCATATCCATGTGTCTGTCTCGGCAAGCTGACTGTCATATGTCTGAATTTGATTTGTCAGTATTTGCGCCTAAACCATAACTGTAAGTGCTTGGCTGCTAGCTTAGGGTTGAGCTCCCTCCCCCAGCTGGTCTGAAAGAGAAGAACTCATGGTAATTTTGAGATTATTTTGTTTATCTTCTCTAAACTATTCTGATTATAGTATGATCAACATTGTTGCATATATATTTAATTATGCACTTTTATGTTGATAGTACTAAACTTTGAACAAATCATCTGAGAAGAAACCCTGAAACATTTCTGATTTTATGTTAATGTCAGATATTATTGGTATTGTCATTCTCCAGACCATGCATATGTAGGTTGTATTCATTTAGCCCACTCAACCCAAAACTTGGGTTATATTGACTACAATCTTGGGTCATTTTAAACAAATAATTTGGTTATTTATTTGACCCAAATTATGGGTCAACATTCATAACCAAATTTCTTGCGTTAAAATAACCAAACTGGGCATCGGTCCCTATTTGACCCGTGAGTTGGATCAAAAATAACCCAAGTTGAGTTGTTTTTGACCCAGCAGTTTTTAGAGTGTATAAGGGTGCATTTGGTTACCAACTTGCATCATTTAGCTGGGGACCACCTGGAATACCTACAAGGACCTCTGGTGGTCCCCGGACCACTGGTTGTAAACCACCAATCTAGAGTGGACCAATGAGCAGAGCAGCAGATACATGCATGTTTAATTTGATAAATCAATATGACTGTCTACATTCAATCTGGCAATCTGGGCTTGCCATATGATTTAATTATTCATTAAAAAAGGAATAGATCTACAAGTGGCAACACATTGTGAGATCTGCCATTTTCACCATGCAACACTAACATACTCATAAAGTTGTTAATTTGATTTATCAATTTTATGTCCCATTGCGTGCCAATTAAGAACTAATTATCCCCCTAATGAGGAAAGCTTATCTGTTTAAATCTTACATCTTCAGCGACACTGCAGTGCAGGCAGTGCAGGCCGGGGTCTTAAAGACAGCCAGGGGCGTCACAAGGGGTAGGAAAGTGGGACTGAGTTACCAGGGCCCAAGGTGGAGGGGCCCTAATAACTTTATCTATTGAAAAATAGCAGATATACAAGCTCACAGCGAGCTTGTAGATCTGCTATTTTTGAAAAGTCGTGTGCGCAAATCTTTGAATATATGTATTTTTTTAGTGAACATTTGTAACAAAAATGTTGCTTCTGGGGGGTCCCTGGAACTAAATATTTTGAGATGGGGGGGGGGTCCTTCACATGAAAAAGTTGAGCATCACTGACATGGAAACACATTTTCACGATTTTTCAAAAATAGCAGATCTACAAGCTCGCAGCGCGGCACTCGGTGCCGCGCTGTGAGCTTGTATATCTGCTGTTTTTCAATAGTTAACATTCATGGGGGGCCCGCAGTGAATCCTTGTACCCAGGGCCCAGAATTTGGTGTGACGCCCCTGACAGCTGCTGTCTGTGGTTAAACTGTAGTTTCACAAGCCAAGCCAGCTCTGCTCTCTTCAGGCTAATTGCATAAAGCTCCATGAAGCTCTTTTACAGCAGACCACAGCAGGCCTAGGGTGACATCATCTGGACACATGAGCACAGGTAGCCCACAAAAACTCTTATTCAACCACATGAACCCTATAGCATCAACCATTCTGGGGCCAAAACATTTGGCCAGAAATTGCAGATCTGGCCTACAAACTCACAAAACGTGTGAGTGCAACATATATTGTTCCTTTATGGGGGTCTAAATTGACCCATACGAGTCTGTAACTCTGACAGTGTAAACATGGAACCAAATGGACCCTGACGGGCTGCTCCTACAGACTTTGCCCTAAAATCACGCAAAGCGGTACACGGTATCTCTAAAGTCATGTCATGAACATGGATCTGTCCCATTTCCCATATTCCCTCCTGAATGCCTAAGATTGTCTAAAGTTTGTGTATGCGACCTGACGGTCGCTTATCTCCCGATTAGGGAGTCTTACTGGTACACTGTCAAAGTTGAGGGGAGACCTTCAAATGTCAAAGTTTGAGAACCACTGCTCTAGATGAGTGGGGAAAAGGGAAAAGGTCCAAGTACAGCTGTAGAGCCCTGGGGGACTCCCCGTAGATCAAAGTCTAGGTTCAGATTGAACCATGAGGCCCAATCTACACACGCCTTCCAAATCAGCAGTTCGCACACCTTCAATATTTTGCACAAACTTGTGAGCTTGTACATCTACTATTTTTGAATAGGCAACGCTATGAAAATCTAAAATGACAACAGATGCTGCTGTTACAAATCACTACATATGGGGTCACAAAACGACCCTCACACTAGTGCTGGATGGAGGTTATATGCCACAATCTGAGAGACGCAGCACAAAACTAGTGTCTAATTAATACATCTGTCATTAAACAACCTACATTCCAGCCTTCGCTGAAACATTCCCCCTCCTCCATAGGAGATTGTTTCTTTTTCACCCCTATCAGACATAGACGTATAATTAACCATTACGCAGTAAAAAACAGTGCTGAAATTGAACCTCTGCGTTGATAAACATCCCTTCAGGCTACTGAACCATATTTCATCTCAGCGCTGCAGACATAACGTTATGTCAGGCAGGGAGTTTAACGGGAGGTTAACAAGTGACACAGCAGCCAAACGGCAACACGTGCTAGACGAGTTTTCACTCATCAGCAGTAGACAGACAGACACTTAACATCAGAGACACCTTATGGGGTCACCTTGTGTGCCATCATGGGCCACAGTTAGGCCTCCAAATGTAGAAGGATTTTTTTTTTGTATTCCATACAGCAGGGGTCTTCAACAGGGCGTCCGGGACCCCTAGGGGGTCCCCAGAGTTACTACATACATGGGGTCCTCCAAATCTTCGAATCCTTTTTATATTAACAACTTGAACCCTACCGTCCATATTCTGAGAACTGTAGCCAAAAATAGCAGATCTACAAGCTCACAACGCCTCGCACTGCAAGACGTTGTGAGCTTGTAGATCGGCTATTTTCAGCAAATAGGTTTGGTCTAGAGGGGGAAAAGAGCAGACTAAGTACAGAGTAAAAGGTCAAGTGTATTAAGTATTGACAGTTCAAGTGGTTAAATATCTGAAAACACAAATTGACATGAATCCAAAATACACTGATGATTGTGCTGTCAAACAATGAAACTATATGGAATCTATGAACAGGTTGTGGGGGTCCCAGCTTCATCTCTCTCTCAACTAAGGGGTCCTTGGCCTGAAAACGTTGAAGACCCCTGCCTTACAGCGCGACCGTCAACCTTTTAAAAACACCAGAATGCAGCTGGAACCCAGCAGCCAAGAAGAAGAACCCACATGAGAGAAAAGCTGCTAACACTGTCATAACGTCATCCTTTAAACACCTGTTAGACACAGGCAAGGCTAAATGGAACGCTCACTTTTACACATGGAGGCAAAAATCAAGACTTGCTACAAGACTAATTTGACAAGTTTAACCTCAGCTAAACTGATGTTAAACATAATTCGAATAGTTTAATCTAAAGGCTGAAAAACAACCAAAAGGGCACGCACATCCAACGCCATATAGGCTGGGTGCTGGACTAATCAAAAGTAAAACCGGTAAAGAAATAAAAGAGTCCTTACACCAAGCTTGATAACTACTAGTAAATATCAAGCTTGGTGTGAGGACTCTTTTATTTCTTTACAAACATATTTAAAAAATTGACACACATTTTTTACTCATAAAAAAGAAATTGATATATAAAATGAACTAAAACTAATGAATGAAAATCTGTTTAGAGAGTTCATACATGGAGGACTAGAAAGAAGGGTGGGGGTAGAAACAGAGAAGTTGTAAGGTGACTCACCTGGCACACACAGCTACAGCTTGTTACTCCTGAGCGTCAGACTGGGGCAGAGTGACTGACTGAAGGACTGTTCCTGCTAGAAGATCTCCAAAGTCAATCCACCCTTCATCCCTCTTTCCCTCCCTCCTTCCCTCCCTCCATCCCTCTCTCCCTTCCTCCCTACATCCCTCCCTCGGTCCCTCCCTCCATCACTTCTCCTCCCTCCCACTGCTCTCTCTCTCTCGCTCTCCCTACACACACCAGGGACGTGCAGAGAATGTTAGAGGCAGGGTCTGAAATTTCTAAACAGGCCTTTTGGTGAAAACATCGGAAATAGCAGACCTCCAAGCTCACAACGCGTCGCAGCATGACACGTTGTGAGCTTGGAGGTCTGCATAACCAGTAAGACTCCCTACTCGGGAGATAAGCGATGTATACACAATGTATACAAAATTGGCCTGTAAGTGGCATTGGTTCCTGTTGTCTGCAAAAAGCAACCACATGGTGGCGCTAGAAGAGGGGCAGAGGTTGTGGTTTGCCAGCCAAGGGGTGTGATGTGCAAAGTTTGGCATGGATAGGAGCAACGGTGCCGGAGATAAGAGTAGGGCCAAAAGTATGACGTGACGGACAGACGGAGGGACTGACTGATGGAGAGACTGACTGACAGACAGCCGGCGGAGGTTTTCATAGTAACTTGCGACCTGACGGTCGCAATTCTCTGAAATGCTGCCTTCAGGTATGGCATGGAAAGAGGGGGAATTTGCATTTCTTTCACCAAAAACTGCATTTATCTGGAGAGGGCACTTTTTACAGACAGATAAAAGGGCAGGGGCTCAAGCCCCCTTTGATGTCTACGTGTGCACGTGCCTGACACACACACAAGCCTGGTTTAGATATAATTCTTCGTACCACAGAGCATACATTAGGCATCCCTCACGCCCTCTTTCTGAGACGTTTATCGTAGAAACCAAATTGTGGACATTTGGGTATACTTGTGTTAAGAAATTAATGATTGATTATGATTGACAAGACATAAAATGCATTACAGTATTCATTTATATACTTTATAGTCTTATATATAGTCTTTATAATGGACTCTGCATGGCAGGGGTGTCCTCCTCCCTGAGCCAGGCCTAAGCCTGACCGCATACCAAAAAGCATCATCAATGATACAGACAAAACATAAACTTAAAACACAGTGAAAAACAAGTATAGTCAATACATTAAAAGAATGTAGAACAGTACAAGTACAGTTAAACACCCTGCCTAAAAGGAGCATCCCAAATAAGTATTTTTACGGTTTTACGGTCGGAAGTTCTAGGTATTCAACTCATGGATATAACAAAAAACAAAAAACAAAACATACAACAACATCATCACAGTTATACAAACATTTTTGTCTGTACAAAAAAGCGAAAATCATAAGAGGCTAATCTAATCTAATTTCCTTCTGGATTATTGCTGCCTTAAGCTTCCTTTTGAAACCACATGTATTTCTTGCTAGAGTCAGATGTGTGGGGGAGCACATCCCAGTATGCCATGGCTCTGTACATGACTGTTTTCTTAAGTGCATTGGTTTGGGGCGCAGGTAAAGTAAGGTGACCATTTAGTGCCTGTCTAGTATTGTAACTATGTCTAAGTCTAAGTAAGTAAGATGTTCACTGTGTGTTCACAATAGTGTTCACTGTTTACCAGTACAGCAACAACTGTTACATTCTACACCAGGGGTCTTCAACAGGAGGTCCGGGACCCATAGGGGGTCCTCCAAATCTTTGTGAAACTTGAAACTTTTTTTCTCCTTTTTCATATTAACCACTTGAAGCATAGTCAGTGTCCATATTGTGAAAACTTTAGCCAGAAATAGCAGATCTACAAGCTCACAACGCCTCGCGCTGCGAGGCATTGTGAGCAGACTAAGAACAGAGTGAAAGGTCAAGTTTATTAAGTATTGACGGTTCAAGTGGTTAAATATCCGAAAACACAAATTGACATGAATCCAAAATACACTGATGATTGTGCTGTCAAACAATGACATTATATGGAATCTATGAAAAGGTTGTTGTCCCTGCTTCATCTCTCTCTCAACTAAGGGGTCCTTGGCCTGAAAACGTTGAAGACCCCTGTTCTACAATCTTAGCATGTAAGTAAATGTAGAAAAGGGAGGTTTTCTCATGTTTCTGCGTGGCCCACACACACACACACACACACACACACACACACACACACACACCTACACGTCTCTGATAGGCTACTGGGCTCTCTCCCCCCTCCCCCCCTTTATACAACCTCGCCCGCAGCGCTGTTCTTTACACAACATGCGCCGGGGGCAACAACGTGTGTAAAACGCCACCAACAGGAAGCGGACCTGGGCCCGAAATAGTTTCAAAAACGTCAAGTTCTGAGTATCCAAAAGAAGCTCCTCTCAACCACAGGGTAGATATTTCCTTGTTGAGACGGACCACAAACCACCACTCTGAAAAGCGGCCCAGCCTCCCTGCTGGTCTCTGGACGTCTGTAGAGTCACCGTGGTCAAACGAGGGAAACGTGACTGCTGAGACATCAATCCTTGTCCTGGGAGGGTTTAGCTTTGGTCATACCTGCCACCGTGGAAGCAACGTTACAGTGGGTGCGTTTATATGCACAGATGTATTCCACTTATATTCGGAATGACTGCTCATTCAGAATAGAAATGCTCATATAAACGTTTAGGAATGGCCATTCCGGTCTGACCCGAATGAATTTTCATTCTGGTCTGAAGAGGTGGTTTATGTCGTTTCAATCGGGATACATTTGTCATATAAACGCTCCATTCGGAATGAACTGCTGTCTGAACTGCCCCCCCCTCCCCCCTTCTCCAACCTGAAGTAGGCCTACTTTGTGTATGCCCAAAGTTCTATTCCGAATGAATCCTTTGGTCATGTAAACGACAGTGGAATGAGGGATACTTGTATTCAGGTCCCATGTAAACGTTTGGGTATGAAGCTCTATTCAGAATAAGTTCATTCTGAATGCCATTCTGAATGTGCATATAAACGCACCCACTGTCTCTCTCTCTCTCTCTCTCTCTCTCTGTGTCACACAGGAACACATCCATCATTCTATAGGCTATAAATGTAACTCACACCCATATAAACCTGAGCTTCTACCACTTTTTGTGGTCACATGTTCAGATACTGGATTCTGACTTAGTTAAAACAGTGGTAAATCAGTCAACAACCTTGAGTTGGCTCATGGACCCCGCCCACTGTTGTGTTTCTGAAACAATTAATGATTGTAACTAAATAACCTTGCAAGTTACAACTGTGTTTTCTATTCATTATGGTAGAAGTGGTAGAAAGGCAATTTACCATTCGAGGGTCGTGGGTTGTTTGGCACGAGGCGAAAATCAGCCAACAACCCACTCCCTCTCATGGTAAATGGCTTACTTCTTACATCTAGACCTGGAGAGCACTTCAGATTTTAACCACTTTAACCATTATTTTATACTTTAGCAATTGAAAAATAGCAGATATACAAGCTCACAGTGCAGCACTCGGTGCTGCATTATGAGCTGCAAATTGTTGAATACATCTATCCAACTATTAATTTACCGAATGTCTGTCCATCCGCCGTCCTCTACACAGTGTCGCCACCATGGTAACAGCCGCATACTGAAACAATACTGACATCACTGATACTAAACAGTGTCGTCACCATGGCAACAGCCACATGCTGAAACAATGCCCACATCACAGACAGGTTTTGCACAACTGGACATCAACGGTAACCATTCTGCCCAACAGGCACCGGTCTGGGTTCTCCAACATTACTTCTGAGACTCCTACATTCAATCCCTCACATGCCCACCATCTCTCTTGGCCATATATTATGGATTCTGGAATACAATCCCTTGTTTCATGACCAAGTATGGAGATCCCTAACATAATTCCCGTTATGCCCATATATGGAGAATGGAGATCCCTGCTCTGAGTATCTGACATCACTGTGATGTCACAATGATGTGTCAGGGGAACCACAGTGTCAGGCGTTTCCCGTACGGTCGGCGGACAGATATGGACAAGCTGTGACGGTTCTGATAGTAAACAACAAGCTCATAGTGCAGCACTCTGTGTATCTTTGAATACATGTACATACAGTACAGTATATCTTTAACGTAGCGAATATTTCGTCGTTGTCGGGTGAAAACCTTGTATGTCCAAAACCGTTCGTTTTGCATTTATCATTTTAACATTGCTTTAAACTAGTGAAAACAGCCGATCTACAAGCACACAACGCCTCGCGGTGCGAGGCGTTGTGTGCTTGTAGATCGGCTGTTTTCACTACTTTTGTGCAACAGCCTTGTATGATGAAGAAGGGCTTTACTTTGCTAGAGAATGTACACATTTTAAACTTGGAGATACAAGGTTTCCACCCGACAACGACGATTTGTAACTCAGTTCTTATGGGGGGGGTCCCTGGAACAAAACCTTTTCAGATGGGGGTGCGTGGCCAAATACATGTGATTCTGGGGGTCCTTGACATGAAAAGGTTTGAGCACCACTGATATAGAAACATAGGTTTTTTCAGAAAACTGTTAGGATTTAGAAAACATCTAAAATGGTCCAGATGGGATTATACATGTTCTAGATGCGAGAGCGTCAGTTTGATGGAGCAGGGGTCAAATCAGGGCTCCACCTTGATTCCATGAGTTCTCTGTGTCCACTAAGGCATGTCCACTTGTTTTGAAAGCTGTTTGTTTATTTTTGAAACAGCGTTTTTCTCGGAGGGTTCGTTGCGACTAAATGTAGCTGCGTGGAACGTTGTGGGTGCCGCAGGTTGTTTTGTTGATGAAATGTATTTCTGGTTCTGAGGCAAACCTCAGGGGAGCCATTTTAAGGCTGCCATGGATATTCATAGACGTGAATAATTTATATTATGACATGGGAGGTGGGCAGAGGAAAAACACTACATTTATTCCGGCCTGAAAAGCACAAGTTGGGCCCTGGGTACAAGGATTCACTGTGGCCCCCCTATAGGCCCTGGGTACAAGGATTCACTGATATGATAGTTACCTACTCCTCCCACGGGGGAAATTCGGGTATCGCAGCCCAACCCAGCTGCTTTTTTTCAGCTTAACCCAGCTGAACCCTTATGAGGCAGCCCACAAGGAGCGCAAGGGGGGAGCAGTGATAGCTGGAGCGGGGGATCGTACCTGCGACCTCTGGGGTCTCCGGAGTCCTAGGTATGGACACTAAGCCATCATTGTGGCCCCCCCTATGGACCCTGGGTACAAGAATTCACTGTGGGCCCCCTATAGGCCCTGGGTACAAGGATTCACTGTGGCCCCCCTATAGGCCCTGGGTACAAGGATTCACTGTGGCCCCCCTATAGGCCCTGGGTACAAGGATTCACTGTGGCCCCTCCTATGGGCCCTGGGTACAAGGATTCACTGTGGACCCCCTATAGGCCCTGGGTACAAGGATTCACTGTGGCCCCCCTATAGGCCCTGGGTACAAGGATTCACTGTGGACCCCCCTATAGGCCCTGGGTACAAGGATTCACTGTGGCCCCCCCTATAGGCCCTGGGTACAAGGATTCACTGTGGCCCCCCTATAGGCCCTGGGTACAAGGATTCACTGTGGCCCCCCTATAGGCCCTGGGTACAAGGATTCACTGTGGACCCCCCCCTATAGGCCCTGGGTACAAGGATTCACTGTGGCCCCCCCTATAGGCCCTGGGTACAAGGATTCACTGTGGCCCCCCTATAGGCCCTGGGTACAAGGATTCACTGTGGGCCCCCCTATGGGCCCTGGGTACAAGGATTCACTGTGGCCCCCTCTATAGGCCCTGGGTACAAGGATTCACTGTGGCCCCCCTATAGGCCCTGGGTACAAGGATTCACTGTGGCCCCCCTATAGGCCCTGGGTACAAGGATTCACTGTGGACCCCCCTATAGGCCCTGGGTACAAGGATTCACTGTGGACCCCCCCTATAGGCCCTGGGTACAAGGATTCACTGTGGCCCCCCTATAGGCCCTGGGTACAAGGATTCACCGTGGGACCCCTATGAATGTGACTGTTGTTGACCAACAGTCATAGGAATTTGACAACTTGAGATGAGATGATTTAATCTACAAATCTAATCAAATTGCATTTGCTGCATACAATCATAGCAGAGACCAGGCTTTTCAGATGAATACAAGAACACCCAACAACCCAAAACACGCTCTTCCTGGGTCAAATCCCGCGATATCGGAAAGATCGCCAGGTATTCCTAAACCTCTGTAAAACTGCCTAACCCTAACCTTAATCCCAAATGTAACCCCAGGAAAAGTATGCCAAAATCCAGTATTTCTTAGTATAAATGAATAAAAGAATACAAGAACCACTGGGGTCGAGTGGGCCGTGTTTTTTTGCGAGTGCTACCTTTCAGATTGGCAAGGTTGACAACTGAACATTCTAGCGTTGCTTTCACAATGGCTGCCAGCAATCTAAAGTTACAGCCTTTCACAATTAAAGGGTTTGGGTTTATCTGGACTTCACAAGAGATGTGGATGGGGAAAAGCATTCCAAAATGTAATAATGAACTAACAATCCAAGTCTTGGATGACGAAGCCCAAAGTGACCGTTTAATTGATTAAATATCACATTGATTAACACATCGACTGCCCACCAGGAGGCGCCAGTCATCCCCTCTGAGTGCCCCCATAGCACTTCCATAGAAGAATACGAGGCCCTGTTGCGTCAATGCATGCGTGATGACGTCACTTGGTCACATGAGCGCAGACAGGATGTTATTGTGTAACTTACTGTATGGGCTAGTGTTGATCATAGCTGTTCACTGCCGATCAAAATTTGGACATTTTGCCGCACGCGGCCACAGTTTTAGCCATAAAACAAACATCGGAGATAAAGGGCTTTAAAGATGGGGAAATGCATTGGAGTATACGGAGAAAAACGGCCGCGCGATGCTCTCAGTGTCGACTCGAAGCGACTAGCGGCTAATGGGCTACATCCAAGGCGTAGCCCCGACCTAACGGTGAGATATAAAGTCATACTGTAATTACAGTAAACGCGTCCAACGCGTCGTGGGCCTCCAGTGACATCAAAGAAATTGTCGCGTAGACACCTCGTGGGCACCCGCTGTGTTAATGAGGCGACAACCCTGATAGAGGGTATGCACGTGACATCGTCATCAAACCCGGAAGTTATGTGGGAACGGCAAAAAACTACTTTCTGGCCTTGACAGCCCATACATCCAAACAGAAAAGTCCTGTCTGATTGCATTAAACAACGTTAAACTCACTTTGCCACTCGATTTGCCATCCACTTTATGTATGCGCATACCCTCTATAGATGCTGGTTGGAACCTTGTTTAAAGGACAACTTTTGTTTTTTTATAACAAGGGTTCATATTTTAGATTGTAATTAGAGAAAAGAAAAAGTGAGTGTTAAAATGTTTTCATTTGCTTCGTTCTATTGTTTTATCGCGTTTACCGTTCTAAAATGTGGGGCATGCGTACGCATGAGGGCATGCGTACAAGTGGCTAAATATGTCTTTTTAGACACAATAAGCCAGCATTTCTTTATTGCTATTTTACAATAACACTACTAGCCCCCATAAGTCACATCCAACCATAAAAGGTTGCGTTGTATCTTGGGAATGGCCTTATTCTGTGTAAAATGACATATTTAGCCACTTGTACGCATGCCCCCAAACACTGAAATGAGAATCTCTAAAACAATAGAAAGAAGTAAATGAAATCATTTTAACACTCATCTTTTATATTCTTCAATTACAATCTAAAATGTGAACCCTTGTTGTAAAAAACTAAAGTTGTCCTTTAAGTCTCACACAGAACAGGTGTCATACGTGTGTGTGCTGACACTTGTGTGTGTGTGTGTGTGTGTGTGTGTGTGCGCACACGCATGCTTTAGTGAGAGTGCATCAGAGGGCTCCGGGAGGGCCCACAGGCTGAGCCTCTGAGCCTCTACAGCTTTCTCTGCTCTGTGGCAGCTCTCTCTCTCTCTTTCTTTCTCTCTCTCTCTCTCTCTCTCTCTCTTTCTTTCTTTCTCTCTCTCTCTCTCTCTCTCTCTCTCTCTCCCTCTCCTCTCTCTCTCTCTCTCTCCCTCTCTCTCCCTCTCTCTCTCCTCCTCCCTCTCCCTCTCTCTCTCCGCCCTCTCTCTCTCTCTCTCTCTCTCTCTCTCTCTCTCTCTCTCTCTCTCTCTCTCTCTCTCTCTCTCTCTCTCTCTCTCTCTCTCTCCTCTCTCTCTCTCTCTCTCTCTCTCCGCCCTCTCTAATTACGCCGCCCTGCGCGGCTCTGCCCTTCGCCACACTGTGTGGAAGCATGAAATAAATACATGCTCTCCAACAATAAACAAGTGCCTTTTCTCAAAATGACAGCGACTCCTTGTTCTCACCCCCCACTGGCTGCTGCTCCCAGCGCACACAAGCTTTGGCTTTCGTAATGCGCACACACACGCACGCACGCGCACACACACACACACACACACACACACACACACAACACACACACACACACACACACACACACACACACACACACACACACACACACACACACACACACACACACACACACACACACACACACACACACACACACACAGTACATTTACATAAGTACTACTTAAGTACAATATGGAGGTATACATTTATACATTTATTTGCACACTTTAGTTACTAGTTACTTTGCAGATATAAATAATATTATAAAACATACATGAACCACTTTAGCCCTATTTTATATAAAGGGTATTTGTGAGCTTGTATATCTGCTATTTTCAAAACATGTTGTACTTCCGTTCTTTTACTCAAGTACATTTTTAATTGCAGACCTTTACTTGTACCTGAATACTTCTATATGCAGTATTGATACTTTTATTTAAGTACAAAATGTGAGTACTTTTTCCACCACTGGCTCTCTGACACACACACACACACACACACACACACACACACACACACACACACACACACACACACACACACACACACACACACACACACACACACACACACACACACACACACACACACACACACACACACACACACACACACACACACACACACACACAGCCTTGCAGGCACCTTCCGTGGAGCAGTGACAGGGCATCAAGTTCAAGTAGACGTGAACAAGATGTGAGGATTGGGTGTAGGCCAGGGTGTAGGGTTTCTGTGATGTGGTAACGAGACATAATGGCCATGGCATCAAGCGGTGTTACCGTGTTTGCGTTTTTTTTTCAACAAACAAGATCAACCTCCTTTCTCAAAATGTCAGGAGGAGATCCTTCCACTCAAATCCACAGATTGTGTCAGTGGAAAGCCACAGGAGCAGGCCTTGCCTTAGTCACCGTTACTCAACACCAGAAGATAATTATAAAAGAAACACAAAGATTCTGGACAAGTGCAGCCTTTGCTTCCAAGACGCACACATTCATTAAAGAGGTGGTGCCATAGTTTTGTACTTTTTTCTGTTTTTCATGTGTCTAGGAGGTTGAAAGTACATCATTGGACCCCCTGGTATGGTTTTTATGAGCAATTATTTAAGGTATTCTCTTGGTATTTGTTTGTTTTCTCTTGGAGGCTGCCACCTTGTGGTCAAAAGTGTCAGTTAAAAAACACACATACTTATTACATCACAGAATCAGCTCCTCCCCTAATTACCATTCACCCAACACTGTGGGGTGTGGCTAACTTCAGCTGGGCCATGACATCCATGCATACTTAATGAACTGGGGGTGTGGCCACATAAAAACCCAATTTGAACTCTTTCTGTATACTTTTTTGGAAAAAAAATCTTCCTCCTAGTATAATCATAATACCTGATAATCATGTTTTATAGGGGGGGGAAAAATCATGGCACCACCTCTTTAAGTGTATGCAGGCACACACACACATACTCTCACAGTACATAAAGTAGCGCTTTGGTGGCCGGACGCGACCGGACGCCTTGTGGCCGGAAATATTTCCCCACATGCACGCGCACGGACAGCACCGAACGGTGCACGAGCGTGTAAACGCGTGCATACCCCCCCGCGAGAGCCGTGACAACCCCCCCACCCCGCGAATCCGCGATAACTACAAGCAATACTTTAATCAGTGGCTACTACTTTGCATAACAGGTTTCTAGTGGTGAATGTGTGAGCTTCCTCAAGCCCCCTCTATTCATATGGATATAGCCTACTTTAACACCTAGGTTTCCAGCTGTGACTGCATGTGCATGTGTCGATGTGTGTGTCCTCATACATGGCTCCATATTACTGTGGTATTTAGTGTTTGAGATTCGTTCAAGGCAAACTTTGTTTCTCTATCCTACTGCAGCGCTGTATTTTCTAAATGAATTAAAAGAAAGTAGAACATAAAATCTTAAGTAACAATGCAAATGTAATTAAGACTAGAAAACTATTGTTTTCCCACCATTAGATCTGCTGACATCCTTTCTATCTAAATAGCCTCTAGAGGCCGCGTGCACGCGCGTGCACGTGACATCAATAAATGACCGTCCCGCCCGGGAAAAAAATTCCCAAAGCACCACTGAGTACATACATACATACAGTACAATAACATCGTCAGTGTTCATTTGCAATTGAAACCAAATGGACCCTTAAACAGGTTCACTAAGCTAAATAATTGATAGTTAGGACCCAAATGGACCTTGAGGTCTATAACTCAGGAGTGTACACAATGGAACAGGCACTTGCACACATAGACATCAAAGGGGGGCTTGAGCCCCTGCCCTTTTATCAGGTCTGTAAAAAGTGCCCTCTCCAGAACATGAATGCAGTTTTTTACTATGGTGAAAGAAATGCAAATGACCATTACATGCCATACCTGAGTGAAGGCCGAATTCGAGAGAAAAGGCTCTATGCACAGCAGCCATTTTGGAGAGAAGTTGGGATGGTCTTCTCACTTCCTTCAGAGGTGTTACCCATAATACTAATGAAGGCTCTGTTCCATTCTGCTCAAACAGAGTCAGGGTGCTGATATTGTGCATGTTGGCTCACTGGAAACACTCTGCTACACCAGGGGGTCTCAAAGTGTGGCCCAGGGACCCTTGTGGTTCCTTGGGGGTTTCAAATGACCCCTTAAAAGGTGTTACCCTGAGAATGTTCAAATGGAACCAAATGCAGGCGCAAAAGGTTTGAAAACCACTGTGCAACATGAAATGGAACGGAGCCTTCATTAGTATCATTGGTAACACCTTTGAAGGAAGTGAGAAGACCATCCAACTTCTCTCCAAAATGGCTGCTGTGCATAGAGCCTATTGCCTTGTCCAAACTCTCCTGAACTTAAATGCAACGTCTTATGTTCCCTCTCTGTGTAGAAATACATGCCGTACATACGCCACATCTTGAGTATTGACTTGATGTGGTATCAAGCACGGAAAATAGCAGACCTCTAAGCTCCCAGCGTGTCGCAGCGTGACGTGTTAATAATAATAATCGTTATTGTCCCAGAGGGGAAATTTGTCTTCACAGTCTGTTCAACACAAAACCATATAACACAAAACATCACAAGACAGATCATCAGGTCCCCACTATTCACAGAAAACCATCCTAGCGACAGGGGCGCTTGCTTAGCAGATTGTTTAGTGCAGCGATGGCTGAGGGGACAAAACTCCTACTAAACCATACCTTGTGCCACTTCAAGGTCCTGTATCTACGCCCCGATGGCAAGAGGTCGAAGTAGCGATAGAGAGGATGATCAGTGTCATTTGTTATTGACAGCGCTAAGCGTGTGATGGCTTTATCATTTATCATAGTGTTGAGCTTAAAGTCTCAGGTCTCTGAGGTCTGCCATTTGCGATGTTTTCACCAAAAGGCCCTTTTAGAAATCTCAGCCCCTGCGTCTCTTACATTCTCTGCAGGTCCCTGCAATGGAACCAAAACAGTTGCATTTGTACACACTCTCTCTCAAGAGTTGAATTAGCACTCAGGATTATTGCAGTGCAGGTGGCATCAGGCCCCTGCAGTATATAAAAAAAAAGGTCTTCTCCGGTCGCTGCGTTTTCCCACAGCATTCTCCACTGCCGTTATCCCAAGAGCTTGAGTGGTTACAGATTCCATGGTGCATCCTTAACCTATTTAGGCCTTGAACCACTTTTAATCATCGTTTTATGCTTTAACTATTGAAGAATAGCAGATCTACAAGCTCGCAGCGCAGCACCGAGTGCCGCGCTGCAAGCTTGTAGATCTGCTATTTTTGGAAAATCGTGAAAAGGTGTGCAAATCTTTGAATAATATATCATTTTCAAAGCCAACCTTTGTAACTCAAATCTTTGCTACTGGGGGGGGGGGGGGGGGGGGGGGGGGGGGGGGGGTGTGTGTGTCCCTGGAACAACATATTTTGAGATGGGGGTCCGTGGCCAAATACCTATAATTTTGGGGTGAAAAAGTGAAAAAGATGAAAACTACTGATCAGAGAAACATGAGTTTTTCGAAAAAACTTTTAGAAAATGTTTATAGAATCGGGTCAATATATTCAAAGACAGCACAAAGTTTCACAATTTTTCAAAAATAGCAGATCTACAAGCTCGCTGTGAGCTTGTATATCTGCTATTTTTCAATAGTTTAAAAGCATTAAATAATAGTTAAAGTGGTTAAAATCTAAAGAGACGAAGATGCGTTCCGGGCTTGTTGGCTTAACTCATTCAGAACGGGTACAAAGTATTGTGTATTATTATTTTATGCTTTAACTATTGAAAAATAGCAGATACATAAGCTCACAGCGCGGCACCGAGTGCCGCGCTGCGAGCTTGTAGATCTGCTATTTTTGAAAAAAAACGTGAAAATTTGAATTTTTGACCCGATTCTATAAGTGTCTTTTGAATCCTTCTAAGGTTTTTTTTTAAAAACCTATGTTTCTATGTCAGCAATCTGGCCAGCCATCGTCAAAGAAAAGCTTCTTTTCACTTCAACTGGAGCTCAGTTAGTCTGTTCATGAGAGACTACTATGTCAGTGATTCTCAAGCTTTTTCATTTGAAGGACCCCCAAAATGATATGTATTTGACCATGGACCCCCCATCTCAAAATACTCAGTTCCAGGGACCCCCCCCCCCCCCCCCCCCCAGAAGCAAAATTTGAGTTACAAACGTTCGCTTTAAAAATACATTTATTCAAAGATTTGTACACATTTTCACAACTTTTTCAAAAATAGCAGATCTACAAGCTCGCAGCGCGGGCACTCGGTGCCGCGCTGTGAGCTTGTATATCTGCTATTCTTCACTGGTTAAAGCATTCAATAAATGGTTAAATGGGTTAAAAAAAAAGGTCTTCTCCGGTCACCCGGTCGCTACGTTTTCCCATACGTTTTCCCACACATTCTGCGCTGCCGTTATCCCAAGAGGCTGAGTGGTTACAGATTCCCTGGAGCATCCTTAATGCCGGCCGCACGACTGTCTCCTCCAAGTGATGACAGGGTTCCCAGATGCTGCACATCGAGGCCCCACATGCCTTTGATTCACCTCTTTAATCACAGCAGTGTCACAGCATCAGGAATGACTTAACGCAGCCTCTCAGTTACTGCTGCCAGTTAAAAACAAGACCATGCAATATCA
Organism: Nannobrachium achirus; assembly: GCF_963921795.1. NCBI lineage: Eukaryota > Metazoa > Chordata > Actinopteri > Myctophiformes > Myctophidae > Nannobrachium > Nannobrachium achirus. Next base: position 7,044,858 of record NC_137833.1, on the reverse strand, counting down.
TCACATACCGGCAGATTTCAGATTGACACTGGAGAGGTTTTCAATGGGGAAACTATTAATAGAGAGGCAACACTGCCTCCTTGTGGAGAGAGAACCACGTCCTCCTTTTTGTTCTCTGTCTGGATAAATCACATAACATCAGCAAAAAAAACGCAAAACGGTAAAACAATGCAAACAATGTGTATTGTTGTCCGTAGGCTGGTATGGCTAGCTAGAAATAACTTTAGGATTACGCATCTCTTTCTTTTTTTTGTGACCAACTTTTTCTTTTATTTTTCTTTTCTTTAAAACTGAGTAGGAAACATTATATTTATTTTCGTTTGACAATACAATATATATATAGATATAGGATTACGCATATCTTTCTGAGGTTAAGCTTAGGAATAGGGTTAGATTTTGGCACCGTTTTACTGAGGTTAAGGTTAGGAATAAGGTTAGGTTTAACCGTTTACAGTTGTGGTTAAAAGTATTGGTACCCTTGCATTTGTAAAACAGAAAAGAAAAAAAAAATCTTCCAGAAGCTTGGCAAATGAAAACATATTTTGCATCAACATACAGCAACATACAGTATTTGGTTTGCAGAGGAACACAACATAAACTAGAATAAATACAGAATCCTAGCTCACACAGAAATTTGCATACATACTTAAATACACTCTGTAGTTGAATTTCAAGCAGGCTATTCATCTGGAACTCACCTGTGGTGAGTCCAAGTTGACTTTAATCTTTAGTAACCACTAATCCACCCAGTTTAAATGGAGTAAATCCCTCATTCTGATGTTTTGTGTCACACACTGAGCATGGACCAAATGAAAAAGGAGAGAATTGTCAGTAGGGCTGTCACAATTATTACATAATCGTCTAATCGTGATTATTTGACATTATTGCAATTATTTTATCATAATCGTCATAATCGTGAATGTTGAAAAATTTCAGAAATAGTGGAAATAGCAGATCTACAAGCTCACAACGCGTCGCGATTGTAGATCGGCTATTTCCACTATCAATGTTATTTTTTAAGTAGTAAGTTGTCAAATATGTCCTTCATTTCTTTGTATATTTAGGTTATGTGTCATATCTACCATATGCAACTTCAAAGCCTAAAAGCCAAACAGAAATGTAATTATCAACGACAAAAACACAATTAAATCGTTAATCGCCAATTATTTGAGTGACAATTAATCGTCATGTAAAATGTCATATCGTGACAGCCCTAATTGTCAGGAGGTCAGAGGTCAGATTGCAGCCAAACATGGACAATCTGAAGACTCCCAAGTCCATCTCCAGAGACCTTGATGTTCCTTCACTGTGCGCAATTTAGACGATTGTGTGTTTTTTTAAACAAATGCAAGGGTGCCAATACTTTTAGCCACGACCGTAGGCATAGTTTTACAGGTATTTAAGGAGATTAAGGTTCTCAATGGAAAATAACAAATAAGACCTCCCTTACCCGACTTTCCTTTTAGTTGACCTTGTATCAGTGAAATGTACTGTCATGAAACTGTACCTTTTCCTATCCAAAACTTCTAATAAATACCTCAATCAATCAATCAATAAATCAATCAATCAATCAATCAAAAGGCATAAACCATGAGTTTCTTTCTGGCGACTCTTCTGGTATTCGCTAGAATGATGATAAGACAGTTTGTGTAATTCAAATACATTTATTAAATACAAAAGACTCTTTGGCAGTGCAGCACAGAAAAACCGAATACACATATTTGGTAGATTAATAAAAATACAAACTAATAAACAGGTTGCAGCTCTCAAGTTAAACCAATGGGGTATAATAAGTCTTTAATTAAAACCCATTTTTCCTGTAATGTTTTCTTTTCTTCATGGGGTATAATAAGTCTTTAATTAAAACCCATTTTTCCTGTAATGTTTTCTTTTCTTTGAGTGTGAAAAAAATATTTACAAATGTACTAAAATGGCATGCCAAATAGTTAACAATGAACCCAAGGGAATATCTCTGTGCATTTCATTTCTTCTTTTTTACAATTTAAAAAAGTATTTTTTTGAAAAGAATAAAAACCAAGAAGTCTTAGGAATACGATATAAATTGTAACACTACGATAAGAAACCAGAGTTACCGACTCAGACACTTGAGTGAGATCTAGGCGAGAGTTTGTTTCATCAGATTCTTCTTCTTTCACAACCTTTGGCCCCCGACACACCACCACGACACGGCAAAACAGAGGAAGACACACAGTGGGACCCACAGGAAAGCAGAACTGCAGCAACGTGAACAGTGTTTTAAACTAAACCCTTTACAAGACAGCATAATTTCCCCTCTCCTCTAAGCTCCAGTGAGTCTCAGGTCCAAGGCATAAAAATAAAACTAATAGCAACATGTGTCTCTTACTAGGGGTGGGCGATATGGTGATAAATATCGTTGAGGCCATACATTGTCTCCACGATATGCCTTTTCAGAGATATCGTATATATATATATATCGTGATACACTGAGTCGTATCAAAATCCCTGTTGAATTGTTATTAGAGATTAAATGCAGAATTCATTAAAACCTGCAAATTGGTCTAAATTGTCTGTTAATCCTTTTTCTTGTAGTTTTTTTTACCCTTTAGGTTGTTGTACTGTTAAGTAACTTGAAAAATAACCATAAAAAAAACATGAAAAAAGAATCGTGATAAGATTGTGTAATCGTGTATCGTGATACACTTTGAAAAAATATCGTGATATATTTTTTTCATATAGCCCACCCCTATCTCTCTTTATTAGCTAACCCGATGTGATGAGAAAAATAAGAATAAAGTCAGAGCTGAGTACAGCTTCCAAAGTACAGGTTAAGTCAATATAAATAGGACAATAAATATTTCCTCCATGGTGTGTACATTAGTTTGAGCAACCACGTACTGTAGTGTGGACTAAAGAAGATGTAAAGATTAGCCCCACGTGTTTCCAAGTGGAATCTAACAGATCCAGGTCTACGTATGAGTTTTAATGCAAACTGTCTAGTGTTTCATAGCGTTATTATGACCAAAAACAAAACTGCTGTCGTGTTTTGGTTCAGTGGAATACTGAAATGGAGGTCTCGAAAAACAAAAACACTGCTTTGAAAAAGAATACGACACTCCACACGCTTACAGAGCTGTGTGTGCGCACGTCTTTTTTTTATGTAAAGAAGAAAGGGTGCAATACACGTGATGACGTTTTAAAGTTCACCGACACCACGGCCGTCAGCAAGTCGACACCCTACGAAAAGGAAAAAAAAGTGTGTGTTGTGTTGGAGAGAGGGAGAAACGAGTACTGACCACCATATTTACACACTTCTCTATAAAGATGTTGTACTGGGATGCCTTGCTGTGCGCGCAGGCCGTCCCAATAAAAAGGCATAGTAGTAATATAATATGTGATGCAAGTGATTATAAAGCATTAACTAATTAAGAAGATAATACCGTAGCTACTCTGCTGCGACACTTTATTATCACGCTGATATGGTCTGCTCTAAAACCTTCGAGCAGGGCGCTAGTCAATGCTACAATGTAGATGAAATTATATATAATTATTAGGAAAAGCTTTTTACTTAGTTTCCATTTGTTATCGAAGCAAACTGAGCAGCACTCCAATCAACTGAAAAGACGCAATACATGGATATTTATCTAGTGTGTAAAACTGTAAAGTGTCCTTTCAGAACCTCTCCCTCCGCTATGCAGCTCCGAGATGAGGTTCCTCACAACTCTCATCCACAATCGTTCGGTTGCGGGGAAGCTCCTCCGTCAAGGAACACTTCTTACCTTTTGTGAACATTCTATCCAAAAAGTGAAAGTCTCTCAGGTGTTTACTTCTCAAGCGTGGAAGAAAACCTAAGCAGCGTGTTGAAATAAAGAGTTTAAATCGGCCAGTGCCATGTTTTTTAGACATTCCAGAAGTTGCAGCCGCATTACTACCTCCTCTGGTCAGATGGTATTAACACAACAAAAGAGTGGGGAAAATAATGCACCGGCTGACAAAATGAGCGATTTAAACTCTTTATTTCAACACGCTGCTTAGATTTTCTTCCACGCTTGAGAAGTAACCACCTGAGAGACCGGTATGGGACCTTTACTTTTTGGATAGAATGTTCACAAAAGGTAAGAAGTGTTCCTTGATGGCGGATCTTCCCCGCAACCGAACGATTGTGGATGACATTTGTGAGGAACCTCATCTCGGAGCTGCATAGCGGAGGGAGAGGTTCTGAAAGCAGCTAGTAAAGTGTTAAGTCTGACTACCTCATAGACAGGGAGTGTGCATAATATCAAATCCTTGTGTATTAAAGTAAATAACAGACTGAACCAATGCATAGAGACAAACACATTTTTTTTACATTCCCTCCTAAAGTGTTTTGCGTGTAGGGCTGGGCAATAGATATGGATATAATATACTCATATTGTTTGTGATATGAGAGAGACTAGATTGGATTTTGCATATCGTCGTTGTCGGGTGAAAACCTTGTATGTCATAAAAATGATTTAATCTACTGAAAACAGACGATCTACAAGCACACAACGCCGGTGCGAGGCGTTGTGTGCTTGTAGATCTGCTGTTTTCACTACTTTTGTGCGACGGCCTTGTATGATGAAGCACGGCTTTACTTTGCGAAAGAACATACACATTTTAAACTTGGAGATACAAGGTTTCCACCCGACAACGACGAATCACGAAATCTTATTTTAAACTTAAATAAAAGGCAGAAATGGCAAAAATCTACAAGCTCAGAAAGCGTTGTATCTCGATGCATTGTGAGCTCGTAGATGTATGTATATCCATTTTAGAAATTTCTTTATATGTATATACTATATATATAAAAGAAAAAGTCCATTTGCTCCACAATAGGACATTATCGTCACAATGATATCCGATTCCTCCTCAGTCCCCAGCCCTATTGGTGTGTGATCATACATACACATTTAGCCACCTCCCGCTGAACCAAACGAACGTCCCCCGTCCGTCTGACACAGAGCAAACTGAACGTGTTCTGTGTGAGTCTGCAGGTGGGTTGGTCTTTGGTCTGTTGGCCTGATAGCACTGGCCCAGGTAAACAACAGACTGAGAGGCAGGCTGGGATCAGAGCCCCCGGTCTCAGCCACAAAGTAAGTCCAGGACATCCATGACTGGCTGTGCTCTGGTTTGTCTGGAGTCTGGAGTCTTCCCAGATCTTATCCTGAGGACCATCGCTGTACATGATGGAGTCAGTCGTTCAGGGACGTGCTGGGCCCCTGATTCAGCCCGGGAAAAAAAGAGTTGGAGAGGCCCTCATTGCGCGCTATAGAGAGAGATCTCTCTCTGCTGTTTTCACTACTTTTGTGCGACGGCCTTGTATGATGAAGCAGGGCTTTCTTTGCTTTGCGAAAAAAATGTACAAATTTGAAACTTGGAGATACAAGGTTTTCTGCCCGACAGTGACGATTTACTTTGTTGGCCGCCCAGCCCACAAAATGGAACGAAGGCCGACATTCTTTTTTTTTTTTTCTCCTAATGGCCGGCCAGGAATGAACGGGCCGTTCGGGAGTTGTCCCGCTTTTCCCAATGGCCAGCACGTCCCTGCAGCCGTTCCAATTAAAAAAAACAGCTATTGTAAGCTCACAAAGATGTATTGCCAGATAAAAAAAAAAATGAAAGCTAGGTTTATGCCACACTGTGACAATATACTGTATATAAACCGACGCAAATCCACAAGTGGTGCTCGTTTCAGGGGGAAGTTAGTGAATTCCTTTTTGAAACACGTAGATACACCAATAAAGATGTGCTTGAGTTTATAACATACAGATCTGGTCCCCAGGATAATCACCAAGAAGTTTTGGCCTGGAAAAAATAAATACCCGACTCTTTCCACGTCCGAGGCCGCCGCGACCTTAACCCTTTCAACAGAATCAAGGCCACGGGTCAGTTTCATTTCCTCAGCGTAAGGGGAAATCCAACCGTGGAGAGGAGGCCTGTGAGGTTTACTTTGTATCCCTTAGAGAGCCTGAGTGTTTTGATGTGGTCCTTTAGTTTGACTTGGTCCGTTTATTAGCCAAAAAAGAATCCGGTCCGTTTCAGTACCTGTTCTCTTGGCTCCAGTCCGTTGCACCCCAGTCTCCTTTGAACCCCCGCAGTAGTAGAGAGAGGAGACGGGCCTCTCAAGGCTGCCAGGGTTTGCGGTCCTTGCCTTTCTGGTCAGGAATGTGCTTGTAGCGACACTTGTCCCCAAAGTGGCAGCCCGTGGTCCTCCAGAAGTAACACTCGTCTCCGTTGACCGGGCCGCGGCGTCGGGGTCTGAAGCACACAGGGAGGGGCGTTACTAACGTCGGGGTCTGAAGCACACAGGGAGGGGCGTTACTAACGTCGGGGTCTGAAGCACACAGGGAGGGGCGTTACTAACGTCGGGGTCTGAAGCACACAGGGAGGGGCGTTACTAACGTCGGGGTCTGAAGCACACAGGGAGGGGCGTTACTAACTCCCAGCTCAGTGGTCTTGTGGTTAGAGTGTCCGCCCTGAGACTGGGAGGTCGGGGTTCGATCCCCCGGCGGCCGGGTCATAGCAAAGACTAGGGAAAATGGGACCCAGTGGGAAAGTCCCGGTGACATAACTTGTCAATTCATTCATTCCAAATGCCATTAAGGCATTGAATGATGTCATGTCTCGTTGATCTGCCTGTTTCTTCACCTATGCCACTGTTGTCCTTCTTGTTGCCTTAAGATGTTTTGTGTGTAAGTGTTTGTTGCTGTTTATTTGTCATTTTAATGTTGTCTAAATGTATATGAGACAAAAGACAAATTTCCACACTGTGGACAATAAATGAAACTAACTAACTAACTAACTAACTAGCGTCATGTCCAGGGGGTGTACATATTATATCAGGGGTGGGGCAACATTGATGATGGTGAGGGCCACTATATGTCCACCTTCACTCCAGAGGGCCACATTGCATATTGCTTACGTCCTACTTTGTCACTTTCTAGTATCTCATACAAAAGAAGCAAAAAATAGCTGATCTACAAGCTCAGATTGACTTGTAGATTGGCTATTTTTGCTTCTTTTGAATTGGAATCCTGAAATGTAACATTTTGATTTAAACACATTTAGTTACATACTCATGTTAACTTTATGAACCTAAATACAAATACCTACATTGGACATAAAAGAAATACATTTTAATACTACTATGCTAGTCATTAGGCTACTAATATAGACAGAATTAAAACAGGTCATGTTTGGAAATGTAACAGCTTAAATCAATATTATATCAGTATTCCAGTATTAACGAGCGGGACGCATTAAGTGAAGGTGGGGGCCGCATGTGGCCCCCGGGCCGCCAGTTGCCCATGTATGACTTATATCATGCTGCCTCACGCTACAGAAACAGGAGATGGGCCTCATCGGCAAGGCTTACTTAATATTACAAACTCTCTTCCCTAACATCACCAGGGCAGTCATTTTATCATTTAAAACATCTCCAAAGTTAAGAAGCTTCACGTCTCAGTCTGACATGGTATCTGCAGCACTTTTAAGTGTTAAGACTTTTTAAGATCTTTTTTTAATACCACTCTGGGTGGAAATTTAAAGACCAATTTTACGTCAGAACGAGCCACTGTTAAATGCAAACCATTCTCACACCAATTTTACCAGCCATGTTTGATGAAGTTTGGAGGCCAAATTTCACAGCTCGGGGTGAGAACTGGATGCGTTAGGCATATGCAGAGACTTACTTGAGTAAAGTATTTGTACTTTACTTGAGTATTTCCAATACTTTCACTTCTACTCCACTACATATTGGATCCAAATATTGGACTTTTACTCCACTACATTTATTTGTCCCTCCCACTAGTCCCTCCCTAACATCAGAGTCACAATGTAGTTCCCGTCAGTGACGTGCTCCATACCCAGTAGCGCCACCTGTCTGCTGTGTGATGGCGAGGCTGGTCTTCAGTGGGATGGGGATCACCCTCTGGGTGCGACGGTCTGGGTAACGCACCACCAGCCGCGTGTTCTCAATGCTAAAACCCTGTTAGCATAGAGACACAGGTTACAATCACAATACTATAACCCTGTTAGCATAGACACACAGGTTACAATCACAATACTATAACCCTGTTAGCATAGAGACACAGGTTACAATCACAATACTATAACCCTGTTAGCATAGTCACACAGGTTACAATCACAATACTATAAAGCCCGTATCATAGTCGGGTCCGCGGTGGAAGGCTTTACACCGTGGTGTAGTCTTTTCGAGTCTTTTTGAGTCATGAAACTACAACGTTACATCATTCCTCACGGTGGAGAGCTTTCCACCGTGAGTCCCAACACATCTCTCTGTTTTTACTATCAGACAGACAGGCTCTACACCCCGTTCACTGATTGGTCGACCTGAACCGGTCTAGACGGGGTAAAGGACTTCACCGTGGGCCGTGACTATGATGGCCTGCACTTATTTTCTGACTTGAGGTTGAAAGCTTTCCACCTCAAATTTGCGGTGGATAGGTCTCCACTGTACACTCTGATACGGGCTTAACCCTGTTAGCATAGACACACAGACAGGTTACAGTCACAATACTATAACCCTGTTAGCATAGACACAGGTTACAATCTAGCTCCTTTCGGAACCCCTCACTCCACTGCTACGCAGCTCCGAGATGGGGTTCCTACTGGTAGCATGCCGGAATCCTCCGGCTGGATCGCCGATCCGCCGTTAGGGAACACTTCTTACCTTTTGGTGAACACTCTATCCAAAAAGTGACCGGTCTCTGAATAATCGTTTTACTTCTTTAAGGTGGAAGAAACTCGAAGCAAGGGGGTGAAATAACGTTTTTATATCGCTCGAAAGACCAGCCGGCTCTGTGTTTTCCCGTGTTTTCCCCCCGTTGTAGTCTCGCGTGGCTGTGAGCATTTGACCAAATCGCGGAGGCAACAGTCTGGCCACGCGAGACTACAACGGGGAAACCACGGGAAAACACAGAGCCGGCTGGTCTTTCGAGCGATATAAAAACTTTATTTCACCCCCTTGCTTCGAGTTTCTTCCACCTTAAAGAAGTAAAAGGATTATAGATGAATAGAGACCGGTCACTTTTTGGATAGAGTGTTCACCAAAAGGTAAGAAGTGTTCCCTAACGGCGGATCGGCGATCCAGCCGGAGGATTCCGGCATGCTACCAGTAGGAACCCCATCTCAGAGCTGCGTAGCAGTGGAGTGAGGGGTTCCGAAAGGAGCTAGTTACAATCAATGCTATAACCCTGTTAGCATAGAGACACAGGTTACAATCACAATACTATAACCATGTTAGCATGGGGCTTTTAAGCCGTGACATCATTTTGTAGTCAGACCTCCAAGCAGATTTATTGTCAATATCTGTCCCTCGCTATTTCAACAGATCAGAGACAAAAATAACGACCAAAGTATAATTCTACCACTTTCCTTTCAACAACAAAGAGAAGAAAACATTGTAAATAGTAAAAAGATTCACGGGCGCTGGGGCCTTTTGGCCCCAAAGGTTCTCCTCTGCCTACAAAATGATGTCAGACTTAACAGCCCACACACCGGTTACAATCAATGCTATAACCCTGTTAGCATAGAGACACACAGGTTACAGTCACATGTCAACTCTACAGGGTGAGGGTACAGTAAGGAGGAGAGTCTTCATTGGAGTCCCACAGGGGTCTTTACTAGGCCTGCTCCTTTTTGGAGCGATGCCAACCGCTCCAAAAGTGACTTTGTGTGTGTGTGTGTGTGTGTGTGTGTGTGTGTGTGTGTGTGTGTGTGTGAAAATCACACCGGTGTGATTTTTTCCGTCTACTCCAAATGTTCTTGAATCTTCACCAAATACAAGCTCCCATCTGATACCATTTGTATCTCAGGGACCCTAAAAGCTACACTGTAGCCAGTACGGGTCCATTTGGTCCCTATCGATCAATCATTTAGCTAGAGATCCCCTGGAACCCCCTCAGGGACCCCTAGGAGTCCCCGGACCCCCAAAATGAGACCCACTGCAGTAAAGGAAGCGAGCCGGTCACTCACATTCAGTTTGTCCATGGCGTGAGCTGCCATGTTGGCGTTCTTGAAGTTGACGAAGGCACAGAAGCGCTCGTGAAGCACCCGGATGCTCTCGATCTCCCCATACCTGCAGAACCAAACAAACAGAAATACACAGATGATCCATTGACAACCAAGGAGAGTATAGACCAGGGGTTTTCAAAGTGGGTGACGGGGCACCCTGGGGTGCAGTGATGGCAGTCCAGGGGTGCCGTGAGATAATTTGATAATATTTGGAATTTTTTTGGACACTTGAAAAAATATTTAGTATCATTTTAAACTTGAAGTACAAAGTTATTTTCAGTCAGTTCTAACCAACATGGCTATTATCTCAACGTTTTCCTCGCAACATAATCACTAAAATATCGTCACTGTTGGGCAGAAACCTTGTATCTCCAAGTTTCAAATGTGTACGTCTTTTGGTAAAGCAAAGCCCTGCTTCATCATACAATACTGTCGCACAAAACTAGTGAAAACAGCCGATCTACAAGCACACAACGCCTCGCATCTGCTGTTTTCACTGGTTTAGTACATTTTATAGATGATAAATACAAAACGAACGATTTTGGACATACAAGGTTTCCACCCGACAACGATGATATGCTATAAATATAAGGTGCTGGGAGTGATAATTATAATGTAGGGGTGCCTCGGATTAAAAAAAATATTCATGGGGTGCCCTGAGACAAAAAAGTTTGGGAACCCCTGGTATAGACGATCTACAAGCAAGAAATGTTTTAAACAAAAGAAAGGTCTGATGAAGAGCCGTTAGGCTCGAAACGTTACCACAAGTAAAGCTTTATCATTGGGAGCATAAATCGGTGTGCAGACTTTTATTCTTCTACCTGTATGCACCGTTTTAGTCTAGCACCCAGCCAACTGTGGCTTTAGATGTGCGTGCCTTTTGGCTGCTTTGCGGTCACCTTGCTTATCTTAAACAAAAGAAACAACAAAGTTTCGCCTATTACGCCATGCCCAAAATAGGGATCAATCAATTATTAAAATTAAGACTATTTTAATCAATTATTGATTCTTTTGTGTAATCTATAACTGCTGCAGCCCTAGTAGACAACGAAGTGAACAAATAGGTAAGTTGACCATAACACGCTCGTTACGTACATTTTAAAAAGGTCCCACAGATGCTTCTCGGTCAGTTCCGTGGTCACGTTTCCCACCCACAGAGACGGACAAGGACTTCTGATGGAGAGAGAGAGAAAGAGCAGAAACAGAACAACAGTAAAACATCTCACATCTCTAATTATGTGATCAGTTCTTCAACAGAAGAACAGCAGAGCAGTTGCTTCCATAGCCTCGGAAACCCAGACTTCTTTTGGTGATCGGAAGAAAAAGAAGTCTGGGCAAACCCCCCTATAACTGTGCTGGCTCATGACATTTTAATTGTATAAATACATGCCGGCTATGTATAAATACATAGCCGTTCAGATATCTTATTTTACATCAGTAATGTTCATGTGAACTGGTTTGTTTAGGCTTATCCATTATAATGATAAAATCACTATGATTTATCAGTCGTTTTCCACCACGGATCACTTCCTCATTTACTCAAAGTAGACAGCAGGGGGAGTCATGTCCCTCCTCATTTACTCAAAGCAGACAGCAGCAGGAGTCATGTACCCCTCTGCGTCATTTTGAGACGTCGGAGGACGCGGCGAGATCCGCCGGACAACAAATAATGTCTGCGTTCCCTCAGAGTGTTGCTTCCATGATGACATGAAGACTTGGTTTCAGAGTTTTAACGGACAAACATAAAAGGCAAGCGGTCACTTACCCTGCCTGACCCATGAACGAGTCCTGGCCCCCTGCTGTAGAGAGAATGAGAATGAACACACACACACACACACACACACACACACACACACACACACACACACACACAGGCACATACGCGCGCACGCGCACACGCACACGCACACACACACACACAGTTTATCACAAAACTTCTGTTACTCTACCAAGTATCACAAATCCCATGAGGAACTGTACACTTAAAATCCAAAAAATTGTATATCTACATGAAAACCAATGTTTCTCCAACTGAGAGGCACTGCATTGTATATATTTACATAATATATACATATTAAAGTGTATAAGCATGTATGTTTTGACATTGTTTTCATACATATATAGCTACCTGTGGTGCAAAAGCAGCAAAAGAAATTATATTGTATGACTTCAATACTACAAAATAAAGGTTTGTGCTAAATGGGCTGACTGACAAATAAGGTAATGTTACACCATACATAATAGTCCTAGTAGTCCTGCTTCATAGTCATAGTCCTGCTTTACAATTCGCCGTACAACAGATCGTCCAGAAGTAGAGCAATTAGCCGACCTACAAGCTCAGCGTTGTTGAGATTGTGTTGCGACACATTGTGACCTGGAAAATGTGCTTACATCTTGTCATAATGCCCAAAATGGGGACGCTAGGGTTGATGTGTTCATGTTAGATACATGTGCACACATTGCTCTCTTTCTTGGTGCATGTGACCGGAGTAGACATCAGATGAGCTAATCAAACCGCACACACAGGAAGGCTGAATTTATCCAAATTCAAAATGTCTTTAAAACATTTGAAGAAGCAATTCAGCCTCGTCATGTGAAGTGAATTTACAGTATGGTTTAATATTATGCAGAATTGAATTCCTTCTCACTTTCTTTCATGTTACGTCTATACACTACTGCTCCCCAGTGTTAAAAAGAGGAACTGCATGTCCTCCTGCCCTGCTAAGTGGGTGCGTGCGTGCGTGTGTGCGTGCGTGCGTGCGTGCGTGCGTGCGTGCGTGCGTGCGTGCGTGCGTGTGTGTGTACATGAGTACCACTCACCCCTGGCGGTCTCTGGATAAGCCGCTAGAACAGCTTGGACCGTGGAGAACTTCTCCAGCAGTACAACACTCTGCATCTCTTCAAAGCCAATCTCCTGATCAAACAAACAAGGATGGGCCCAAATGAACATTTCATATCGCGATTATTGTGGACCAAAGAAATCGCGATAATCAAAAATACCGGTATCCCCAACATCCATTATCCTGGGGCGGAACATTTGCCAAAAAGTGGCCGATCTACAAGCTCACAACACGTCGCAATTTGGTAGAGTGTGGAAAAAAGACTGTATCAAATACGTTTTACCAATAGAGGGTTTAAATGGTAACGGATATGCAGCTTGGCAAATACAAAGGTGAATTGATCCCAATGCATGCCGGAGGACGATTTAACTATAAATTAAAACTCCACAATACTATTATCGTGAATGTCTTTTAGCACGATAAACGATAATATCGCTTATCAGCCCATCCCTAGACACATGTAGACAGATGATGAAAAACCACTGTGGCAACAAAGGCCATCTTTCATTTCTAACAATTATATATCAACATGTATTTGTGTTTATTTCTGTTTGTTTGCTGTATAGTCTTACATAATTCTCAAATATAAACTTTTGGTTCCTATCTTTTGTTAATTAGTTTATTTTTTCTTTTGCAAAATATACCTACTCATACCCAAACAAATGTGGAACCCATAATTAGCATGCACAGCTGACCTTACACAAGGAAAAGAGAAGAAGAAGTTAGCTTGTTACCATTAACTAGTAATAGTTACCATTAACTGCAGCACTTTGCAATTGAAGAGATCGTTGACGGCTTCCTCACAGTCCTTGTCCAGTTTCAGCACCGTCTCCATGGCCTTCTCTGCCTCGCTGTATCTCTGTAAACATAAACACACCTTAACATCCTTCTCTGCTTCGCTGTATCTCTGTAAACACATTAACACCTTAACATCCTTCTCTGCTTCGCTGTATCTCTGTAAACACATTAACACCTTAACATCCTTCTCTGCTTCGCTGTATCTCTGTAAACACATTAACACCTTAACATCCTTCTCTGCTTCGCTGTATCTCTGTAAACACAGCAACACACAACAACAGTTCACACCTCAACCCATTTACTGCCCCAACCAGAGAATCCTGAGAAAAAGCTGTTATTTTCCTCCGCCAGGCCCTAGAAACCAGAGAATTTAATATGCTTTAATTGATATGAAACAAAAAGATCAAAAGTCTGATCGCCGATTTTCTCTGTTTTGGTTGTTAACACTTTCCAAGCCACGGGGAGCCCCTTAACACTCAGGACGCCACCATTCACTTGCGCTTTATTTTGAAGAGCCCCGGAAGCTCCGTGCGTGTGCACGTGGGTGTACACTGACGATCCAGGAAACGGTCGCGAAAACTAAAATCCTAACCGGGGCCGACCATCACGGCATAGTGTCGCCGCGAAGACAAGCTGATCTCGGCCTCCTCGGCGTTATTTGCACCTTATTTCGAGATAAAGCCGTTTTTATGTTTCAGTATAGAATAGGAGTCAATGGATAATGGCCGCTCTCGGTTGCTTCTGGCTGCGTTGCGTCATGACGTATGCAGTTTTTTCTTTCACCAGCACCCGTAGCAAGCGTCTGAGATGCGGGTTACCATGGAAACCTTATCTCGTCTGTGAACGTGTTTGGCTACCAAGAGCAGCCAAACTGTTAATATCAAAACCGGAATATACCGGACATCTGAGCAAGGAGTCTCAGCCGCGCCGTCTTTTACCGTACTGGGTCATTCAAACCGAAATAAATGATTTTTATCCGAAAATCGGCGATCGTCTAACCTTCCCTAGTCACCACTCGTGCATCGATAGCGCATGGCTGGTCTGAGATGAAGCAGAAGTGACGTCAGCTCATCTCCTTCTCAGAGGCTCCTTGGAGCCGTCCGTTTACTGTTTATACACCAGTGCTTCTACAGCAGCAGGGCTGCGGGCTATGCGAGCGAAACTGTTCATATCTACTCTTGAGTCATCCGTGGATCATTTGAGCCGACATTTACGTGAACGGATCGCGCACGCGAAACGCACGGGAGTATGATGCGTCGGCCGAAAACCCCACTCTAAGCCAATGCAGATTGAGGATTTTCATTGGGAACTGTGGTGAATAAAACAACGGCGATCGCGGAATGGTAATGGGGGATGAAGACCATGTGATATAGCGCTGGATGTCTGCTAAAATGAATGCGGTTCAGATCATAATATAATAATAGAAATTTCACGGCTAATCTACAACAAGCCATTCTATTTCGGCTAGGAAAGTGTTAAGTACCCCCCAAAAAGTGCTTCTGGTCCGGCCAGAAGCACGGCCATTTCCGTTTCCAGGCAGAAATGGAACGGGCTGCCTCTGTCTAATAGGACATTAGCTTACTCTGTAAACACAGCTAAAGCTAGATCGGCAACTAATGCTTCGTTTTGCAAGCGGATTTTTGTGTTTGAAAGCTGTGAATGGCGTGCAGACACTGGTGCACGATGGACACGCACACGCCCACGTTAAAAGGTAAGAAAAGTATGGCAGTCTGATGCAAATTGATTTATGGCAGTCAGACTGTGTTAATATCATCCTCACATGATGGCAGCCTTTATTTGCCCTGGGTTGGGGCAGTGATAATAAAAGGACAGAGTGTGATAACTGATAGATCTGTTATGAAGCCGATACAGCAGTGGTTGACTGATCACTGCGAGCTAAAGCCCCCCCCTGAACACACGCTGAGCAAACCATGGCCCGGCAGTCAGTGTCGTAGCCCATAGTTGTGAATAACCTCAAGCAATGATGGATGCCCCAGGTGTTGATCCTCACACACAAAGCCATGTGGTCCCTTTGTGGCAGTAGCCATCAAACTCCACAACCAAGCAGTGTTTATCCATTAATGACTCCTACTTGACCCTGGCACATTCACACACATACAGACTAACTGAGATGTACTCCTCAGATGCCTGTTAAGGATAATAACGGCTGTAAACATTTCATTGTTGACCCAGGGTGTGTTCACACCGTCTGAGTGTCCCCCCCTGACCAGCGCTTTTAAAGGCATCGCTGATTTGAGTCTTTTGGTCCCTTCTCAATACATTTTTATGTAAAAAGAAGGCAATGAAGACAGTGTGAACATACACCATTCAGGCCGGGAACACATTTTGCTGTTTGGGAGGGGCTTACAGTACATGTACAGTATGTAGCAACATATTTGTTTTGTAGGCTAATTTCTGATTTAGCCCTATTCTATAGGTTAGGCCTAAATGGGTTAAATGTTATTCTTATTTTTATCTCTCCACTCTCACATGTACCTAGCATGTGTGTTGTGCTGTTACAACACCAGAGATTACCCACAGGGAGCAATAAAGGGCTGTCTATCTGGACTGGAGTTCATAAATTATGACTCTGTTCAGAAACAAACAAATTCATAAGCATAGCAACCCCACTCTCTCTCACACACCTAAAGGTCTGTAGGTGAGGTAGAACTAAAGGCCACAAGTGAGACATTAACTCAGTACTTCTCAAATTGTGTGCCATGAGATTTTATTTTTTTATTTTTAAAGATTTGTTTGGGGGCTTTTATGCCTTTATTGATAGGACAGTAGACTGACAGGAAATGGGGGGAGAGATGGGGAGTGACACGCGGCAACGGTCGCCCGGATCGGGAATCGAACCGGCGATGCCACCAGGCATCCATGCCTATAAGTGGTATGCGCCTGGACCAGTAGGCCAGCGGGCACCCCGCCATGATATTTTCTGACAACCACACATTATTGTTGCAATATACTTGCACAACTATATAATTTTTCATTTACTTTACCAGAACTTTGTATGGACTTATTTGGAGGCAAATTCTATACCTCCAAAAAATATATTATTTATTAATACATTGAAGACCTGCGACCTATCTACAAGCTCATAACACGACGCGGTGTGAGCTTGCAGATCAGATCTGCTATTTTCACTGGTTTTATTACAGTTGTGCCTTGAGATTCTCACTTGCCGATTGGTGTGCCTTGGCCACAAACAGGTTCGCAAAACCACCACACTAACCACACTTAAAAGTAAAGTGGGAATTCCCTTCCATTGCATTGCCATGTTATTATACTGTATGTGCCATGCCCACACAGCATCCACTGCCCACCTTCATGCCCATGAGAGCGCTGCCCTTGCGGAAGTGTCCTTTGGCCCAGTCCGGGCACAGCTGGATGGATCGCTCTGCGTCGCCCAGGGCCTGAGGGTACTGCTCCAAGCAGCTGTAGCAGTAGGAGCGATTCCCAAAAAACCTGGTTGGGAAGAAAACACATATACACATATAGACCAGTCACAATTATTACATAATCATCTTTAATCACAATTATATGAGGTAATCACAAATATTTTGCATAATCGTCATAATCATTTCCATGTTGAGAAATGTTCATATAGTTTTTAGTAAAGTTTTTTTTTTAAACACTTTCAAAAAGTAGTGGAAATAGCAGATTGCATCGCGGCGCGTTGTGAGCTTGTAGATTGGCTATTTCCACTATCAATGTTATATTTTAAGTATAAAGTTGTCAAATATTTCAGTAATTTTTTTTTATATTTAGGTTATGTGTCATATCTGCCATGTGCAATTTCAAAGCATACAAGCCAAACAGAAATGTAATTGTCAACGACGAAAACACAATTAAATCATTAATCGCAATTACGTATTTGAGTCACAATTAATTGACATGCAAAATGTCATAATGGTGACATCCTTTCACACACAGACAAAGCACTGAAAGCAGTGTTGATTTCGATGACTAAAACTATGATGAAAAATGTCGACTACCTTTTTTCTCTGACGAAAATCAAATAAAAATGAAATAAATGGTGTCTAAAACTAAAGACTAAATAAATATATTGACAATCTCGTCAAATGGACTAAAACGTCAGGGAGGGACTAGTGGAGAAGAGATCCAGGATAACCAAAAAGACAAGTCATTTTATGTGTGGTTGTGTGTAGGTGTCACGCTCCAAAAATAGCCGATCTACAAGCTCACAACGTGTCGCAGTGGTGAGCTTGTAGATCTGCTATTTTCGGCAAACAGCCGAGTAGTGATTTCAACGCCATCACGGCCCACGAAAACCCAATTCAGTCAACAAAATGAACTGTAGATTTAGTCAACTAAAATCATATGGTATTTAGTAGACTAAAACTAAAACATGTCTAAATTAAACTAAATGAAAGTGTTATTCAAACGTCTTACGTCTATGACTACATTTGCTGTCAAAATCAACACTGAACTCATCAACCTGCTCTAGCTGCCCCATGTGCCTGTGTGCCTGTGTGCCTGTGTGTGTGTGTGTGTGTGTGTGTGTGTGTGTGTGTGTCAGCAGCATGTCATGACCACCCAGTCGTACCTGTAATCTTTGGGGTCATATTTGATGGCCTCCGTAAACATGCCGGCTGCCTGGGAGTACTGGCCCTCCTGCACCAGCTTGATCCCTTTTTCTGCATCACAAAAAATAAGCAATAACATTTACACTCGGTCGTCGGCTTGCCGACAGAACAAATCTACAAGCACACTTATGGATTTGGCGTTGTCGTCAAGTGATAAAGGAGTAGTTCACCCCCAAATTTACCTAAGACAAAAAAGTATTAAAGTAAATCAATCAAATCAATCAATGGGGGTACATTTATTGTAATCAAATTATTGTCTTAGAAATGCGACAAAAAACAAGAAATATTATTGAACTCAAGTCTCCATGATGTGAGTAATCAATAGAAAAAAAGTACATTTGGGGGTGAACTACTCCTTTAAGCATGAAGCCTGATTTATACTTAGTTTCACACCAGTGTCGTGCACTGGATTTAGCATATCTAATGTGTTTGTAAATCGGCCATCGGCACTCAAATATAACCCAGGCCTAACTGTGTCAGGTTGCCCATGGGGCTCAGCTCTCTTCTGGTACTGTTTGTTTGTAATACATAAATCATATCTCATCTCAACAGTTTGTTTCAATTTTAATAAATCACTTATTGGCTGGTACCGGTGTGTTTATATAAAAAGGGGATTATAAATGACTTATTATTGGCTGGTAGTTTGTGTGCACTCCTCACCTGTCAATGAGGCACTCCTCTTACTCACGCTGTCCGATCCGTTCACCTGGAAGAGAATGAGGAGCATTGTTATCAGCTCATATTCACAGCCTTTGATTAATCACTTCCTTCTCTAGAATATCCCGCCTTGCCCAGGCCGCTTCTGCAGAAAAAAAAACAATTACCTAAACTCCTGTCTGAGTGATAAATTGAGCAATGACAAATGAACCAGACTACATTAGTTCAAAAACTGCACGAGTGTTAACTGCCTCCCCTGACCCCTCTTTGCATTCACCTACTGTATTTTATTTTTATTTCCTTTTTTTACTATCTACTTTACGATAGTACTGTGTTCTATCCGTCTGTCATTCAATGTTATATGAGATACTTCAATGGTTCCCTGTGTAAATAAGCCAAGTGCTTTCCTAGGATCTCCTTTTAGTTGACCTCGTACCAGTGAACTGTACCGTCATGAAACTGTACCTTTTCCTATGCAAACTTCTAATAAAGTCTTCAATCAATCAATCAATCAATCAAACAACAGTGCTCGGTATACCCAGCACATGCCAGCATTTTCTTTTTGAGCGGTGCAAACCGCTCCTATAAGTGGCTGTGCGTGTGTCCGTAGCCTTTTTCCTCAGCGTTTTGCCATAGTAAAATGTGTGTGCGTAGCATCATGTTTGTCTAGTGATGTCATATGTCGTATGTCTGTAGCCTTTTTCCTCAGCGTTTTGCCATAGCAAAATGTGTGTGTGTGGCATAGCCTGTACATCCTAGACTTAAATCCGAGTCTGAAGATGTTATGCAAGCATGACCACCGCTCACTTCACATTGGGTGTGATTTTTTTCTTTTTGTTGTTGTGTTTTCCTGGGCAGCGGATGTCTTTCTCTCTCCTAGTGGAAAAGGACGTAACATACTTGACGTCTTTCCATGACTCCAGCGGTTCACAGGCCTTACATAATGCAGTGCGTAAGCCGGGGCCAAGCTGTAATGCTGTACAAACGGAGATAAAAAGTGGGCCAACGAAGACAGGAATTGGAATGTGTATTTTTTCATGCCTTCACGGAGCAGAGTCCATAGACTTTGGCCCCTGCTAGAGCAGGGAACAACAAGAGGACAGGACTCAGCCTCTCAGCTCCTGATTCAACAGATCACTTCAAAATGCCTCTAGTTACTGATCTGTACAAAAGATCCTTTGTCCTTAAAGAATGATCAACCCCCTGGACAGAAAATGTGATATTTGGTTTTCTTTCCCTCAGTGTATTCATTTGTAATTCTGCAGTGATTGATTGACCATACACACATCTTTTCTTCTATCCCACAATATTAGATCAACATGTATTCACCTCTAGCTAGCTTACGCGTATCATCATCCTTGATGATTGGGTGGCGACATTTGATTCACAGGACTTCTCTCCTCGCCTCATTAGTGTCATTAGTGTACAGGGCAACCAGAATATAGTTCTTGTTCAGCTTTGTTATTATTATTTCATCTAGAGTAACCCCAAATATCCCAAAGTCCAATGATGGAATGGTGCCCTCCATTGAAACCGTGTCCCTTTTCTGATTGGATAATATAACTTAATTTACTGAATGTACTGTATGTCCGTCCGCCGTCTGACCGTCTGTCTGCATGCTGACATCACTGATACTAAACAGTGTCGCCACCACGGTAACAAAGCCCAACTGACATCACTGACTGACATCACTACAGTGCCCAAATTTGGAGATGACATCACAGACTGGCCTGGACATGGAACACCATATATGGGCATAAAAGAGTGCCAGCCAGTCAGACGGATACAACGGGTATTGCACAACTGGACATGGATGGATGGTGACTGTTCTGCCCAACGGGCACCGGTCTGGGTTCTCCAACATTACTTCTGAGTAGGGATGGCCAAATGGAGATTTTTTCTTGACCGATAACCGTCAGACCTTATCAGTTAATTAACCGTTAACCGTTAAGGAAATGTGTTCAGACGCTCGCATGTAGCCGCATGTAGAGCAATAACTTTCAATCGTATGACTTTTGGAATGGTTGAATCGGCTAAACGTGATGTCCATTTCATTCATTTTCTTCTCTCTCGCCCGTGTTTTGTGTGTGCTGATGCAGCGATCATTGAATTTGCGACTCTGAGCTGTTATTTTCGCATAGCCTACTATGTAACCAAGATGACTTTAGCGTTCCTCACGTCATCAACATGTAACATTAGAAAGTTGTGTTTTAAGCTCTTCTTAAACGGGATTCAATGTGACGACGGGGGTCTGTTTTGTAAAATCCAATCGACGAGGGAGCATTTGTTTCCTGATGAACAAGTCAGCGTGTACGATTCCAAATCAAGCAGCGTCGCAGACTCGCAGTTGCATGAATGCATGGATGTTACACAGACATTGGTGTCCAGAAATGTGTGACCACAGCGCGTATAGTTGCATGGTTGATGACTTGATGTTGCGTAGATTTTGGTGTACGGGGCTTTTGTTGTGACACATGAGTTGATTTCCTTTTTCTTTTCTTTTTTATCGGTCAAAATTAACCGTTAGTGCTTACCGGTAACCAATTTCTTATCGGTTTAACGGTAACGGTTAACCGTTGGCCATCCCTACTTCTGAGTCTCCTACATTCAATCTCTCATCGCTCACCCCCGGACACAGGACTAGTATATAAACAGTCAACCACACCTACCTTGTTCTCGTTCTCCTTGTTCTCTTTAGACCGTCGACTGGAGCCTTTAGGTTTGATATGGCTGGCAGCGTTAGCGAAGAAGGCACTGCTGATGTCCCACTCTGGTTCCTGGGGAGTCAGAAGAACAAAACACATTGCTATCCACTTTAAACCTGCCCTCTTTATTTGGAAATCTAAAAACATTTTCAAATAGTGAAACGGTGAAGCATAAGACGCGACGCAAGGCTGTGTTCATGTTTGGGCATCCAGCGTTGGCTTGGTTATTGTGTTGATATAATCACAATGTCATTCTTAACAGAAACCACCTTTTAATTTAACAGCAGACTTGAACGGATTTGTGCCGACATCAACCGTTGGCAATTTGTGCCGACTTGGGCAGGTCCATATTTGGGCACAATCTTCAGATCTACTTCAGAAGCTCACAAAGCGCAGCGAGCTTGCAGATCGGCCGTTTTCGCTGCACTACACCATTGTAGGACGAAGTATAGAAATAGGTCATGAAGCGGTTAACCACTTGAACCCCAGTGGTGATTTTCTGGGGGAACATTAGCCAAAAATGGATAATCTCACGCATTGTGAGCAAAGAGATTTGGGGTCGACAGAAAAAGTGATCAAAGTACAGTTGTAACTCAACAAGTCAGGGGTTCTCAACCTGTGGGTCGGGACCCCCAGGGGGGTCTCCAAATTATTTGGGGGGGGTCCCCAGATGATTGACTTAATGTGCAACATTGTTTTCTCACTCAACAGTAAACAAACCAACACACAGTGTAAGTGTATAGAGGGTATCTGCACATTTCTAAAGTGACAATTTAAGGACTTTTTAATACCTCTAAAATGACAAATTAAACATTGGTCAAATTGTCAATTATTAGAGGCAGAAAATGTGAAAATAGCAGATCTACATGCTCGCAATGCTAGGCGTTGTGAGCATGTAGATCTGCTATTCTCACAATATGTCCCAATGTGCATTGCGCAGAAGGTGTGCGGCAGCTTCCGGCGTCGCAGCCGAGTGTGATCTACAAGCTCACAACGGTTGCATCTGCGACGGGACGTGAGCTTGTAGGTCTGCTGTTAACCGGAAGTGTCCTACAGATAATGCTACAGTAGATTCTCGTGGAAACCGGTGGAAACAAAATGTAATGCCTCAACTCTTAGTGCTCGTCAAGGTGGATGGGGTCCCCAGTTAAAATATTTTGGGGGTCACAGCCTGAAAAGGTTGAGAACTGAAGTGATTAAAGGGGAATACCACTCATTTGCAACATTGAACCATTTAGAGCTGTTGTGTGGAAAAGAGAAAACCCCTTCTGTTTGGATTGTTGTGGTCATGTGATCATGTGACATGCGGAAGGTGCCCTCTAGGCTGCCTCATTCACTAGAATGGTGGATCTCACTTCCTGCTGAGACAGTGTGACTTATAGTAGCCTAGTTTATAATGGTATAAGGTTACATATCACATTTCACAAGACATACTGAAGTACTTGTAGATCAGGGGTGGGCAACTTTGATGATGGCGAGGGCCACTATATTTCCACCTTCACTCCAGAGGGCCACATTGCATATTGCTACGTCCAACTTTGTCATTCTAGTATCTCATACAAAAGAAGCAAAAATAGCAGATCTACAAGCTCAAAACTAATTGGAATCCTGGAACAATTTTTTGTTATTTTTTAATTGGAATCCTGAAATGTAACATTTTGATTTAATTTCAAACGCATTTAGTTATACTCATGTTAAAGGAGCTATAGTCAACTTTTTCATTGTAGGGCCGACACTTTGTTTACATCCTAGTCTATAGACTAGAATGTAAACAAAGTGTCGGTCTGACAATGGCCAAAATTATTATTTTATCATTATTTTACGCTTTTTGTGGTCATTTTTGAATAGAAACACATATGAAGCTTATTCTTTATAAAATATTTTCGAAACATTATTTTTATTTTAGCATCCGTTTTTCAAGAAAAAGTTGACTATAGCTCCTTTAACTTTATGAACCTAAATACAAATACATGGGACATAAAAAAATACATTTTAATACTGCTATACTAGTGACTAAGCTACTAATATAAACTGACAGAATTAAAGCAGGTCATGTTAGGAATTGTAACAGCTGAAATCAATAATATATCAGTATTCAGGTATTAACCTGTGGGCCGCATTAAGTGAAGGTGAGGGCCGCATGTGGCCCCCGGGCCGTCAGTTGCCCATGTATGTTGTAGATGGATAGAAATCAATTGGTTGAAAACGCTCGAACAAATTTAACTTTATATTCAAGTAACACAGTTTCTAGTGAATGAGGCAGCTTAGAGGGCAGGCCCAAAGAGCACACCTTCCATATGTGATTGATTGATTGATTGATTGAATACTGTATTAGCAGTTTGCATAGGTAAAGCACAGCACAAGACAGTACAGATTCAAGGTCTATTAATGGGATTTAAACCAGAGAAAGCACAATGGCTTGTTTACATTGGAGTCCTTCTGTACTCAATTCATTTACTTCGTTCACAGGGACACATGACCACAACAATCCATTCTCCAGTTTCACTTCCACACAACAGCTGTAAGGTGGGAAAAGCCCCGAGTGTGGTCCAGCCAATCACAAGCCACAGCCGTCGGGGACTGCCCATAAGTCCGAAGGTTCATTATTCCTACATCTCATTAGTCCCAATTTAGTTAGGGTTACTGAGATTAGGGTTAGGGGTTAGAGTAGACATAGTATTCTTAACAGATTGGGACTAATGGGCTGTCAGAACAAAGAGGTTTGGGACCAATGCCGTGGCACCCAGCCGTCAAGGCATCCTAGGATGACAAAGGGATAACCACCCTGTTTCATCATAGACACATCTTGTGCCCGTTGCGTCATTTTAATTGTAATTTTGCGCGTATAAAATATATGTAGCCGTTCAGATATCTTGTTAGGCGGGCACAGAGATCGATTCCCCGGCATGTGTATCCCCGCCCTTCTGTGTCAAAGAATAGCCAAGCTAGGTGTATTATGACATGGTTCAATGTTGAAAATGAGAGGTATTCCCCTTTAAAACTGTAATTTACTTGTCATGGGGCAGCCATGGCTGAAGAGAAACACTCCAATTCCCAGAATGCAACGGGAGATAACGTGATCAGGAAATCCGTTTTTCCAATACATGCCATTGTTATGAGACTCACAAAAGTGGATTTATCGCGTAATGTAACTACAGATCACGTTCATGTTTAAAACGAGCCCTTCTCTAGCGGCCATTACAAAAGCACTGATGACCGGCCGCGGTTGTCATTTATCTGTTTCTGAGTGAAAGAAAATAATATCGCTCGGAAATTCCGGAAATACATTTACTCAGATTACTTTTACTCTGATCCTCCAAAATAAGGGGAAAAAAATAGCGTGGCACTCAGCGATTAAATCATTGTTTAATCAAAGGCACTCAGTGTGTTAAAGAGGACGGGCATATACACACCTCTTCAGCGGGTCGTCTGGCTTGGCTCTTCTGGGGCCCCCTGGTGGCTGGAGGAGCTATGGCAGGAGCAGGGACGAACTTCATGGCCGGGCGCTCAACCTTCTGGACCTCTTTGGCCGACTCCGCCTCCGAGTCGGAGTCAGAGTCGCCACCGCCATCTTCATCGTCATCACTGTCGTCGTCGTCGTCTTCCTCCTGGCGTGCAGGCCAGTGTAAAGAGATAGTTAGAGAAGGTTAGCCCAATCTATGACCAATCTGAGGACTAAATGTCTTTCTTCACAAATGTGTTCATAAAAGGTGTCTACTATCACCTCTGAATGTGTTCCAACCCAACTCCCTTGGGAAACTTAGTGGGAGCCAATCAAAGTTGGGGAACAATTGACTTTACTATACAGGAAAATAATACAAAAAATAAATCTGCTATAGGTAGCATGTGAGGGGTCAAACTAGGGGTTTTTCATGATTCTAAAAACGGCCCCCACACAACTGTGAAAAGTGATGACTCATCACTATATACCATAGTTTTGTGGGGGCCGCTTTTAGCCCAAGGAAAGTTTTTTTTTCTGGTGAATCATACTACCCTCCTAATATGTGAACTTTTTTCGATAACCTTTTTCTTTTTTAGTGTATAAAATTCTTTCCATTTCCTTTTTTTTAAATGAAACGTTATCGAAAAAGCACGGCCAGCTCACGTATTAGGAGCGAAGTATCAGAGTCCCCGAATAAAAGAGGGGTGTTTTTGATGAACCTATCATGGTTAACATGGAGTTTGAAGTTACAATGGGTTTGGATAGGAATGGGCCCTGGATGGGGAGTGTCTGATAAAATGAATATCAAATATCTAAATATTGAATCAAGCAAATTAAAATCTGTCCAAAAGCCTGAGTAGACGATAAACTGACCAAAAGTTTTTTTTGAAAGAGGAATATCCCTTATTTTAGCGAGTCTGTCTGGTAGAGTCTACCACACAGAATGTCTAAAATAAGCTTTAATTCATTAAAATAGGGAAACGTGAATTATGTCAGGGTTAAGCACATCTCTCACAGTCTTTCTGTGAACTTCCTTCATTTGACAGCTGGGCTTTTTGAGTTTAAAAGGGGAAGAAAGCCACAAGGACATGATTTTATCTCATCATTGTTCTGTGACGCTGCTAAAAGAAACGCTTTGAAAACAAGGATATTTTCAATGACCCAAAATGTGTTTTTACGCACATATCCTGTACGTATATGGAATTATGGATGGACAGACAGACATGCAGATATGATGTTCTGTGATTATTGAATTACCTGATCAGCGTTCCAACTCTGTTTCACCTGCTCCTGCTTCTTCTTACGCGCCCGGCGCCGCTGAAAAACATCATATAACAATATATTAGTATTTCACACACATTCTATTCTTTACCTCTGAACTCCATTGCCTGTATGCTAATTGAAATTCAATGAAATTATGAAGTCTGCAAAAGTCATGTGTGTGTGTGTGTGCGCGCGCGCGCGCGCGCGCGCGCGCGCGTGTGCGTGTGCGTGTGCGTGTGTGTGTGTGTGTGTGTGTGTGTGTACCTTTCTCTTGGCTCTGCGCCGCTCTGCTCGCCGTTTCACTTTCTCCTCCTCAGTCAGACCCTCCTCCCCATTCAGTGTGTCCTGCACACGCACACACACACACACAAACACACACACAATGTTTTACATTTGTATAATGTACATTCTCAATGTAATATTGACATGTCCTACTACACTAATATGGTTAGTGTAATTCACTCATATAGTAGTGAGTGTGTACCAACCTGTGACAGAGTGGCATCATGGGTAGTGTAGTGTAATTCATTCATATAAACTCGGCACAAAAAGAAAGGAAACATATTAATAATTAATTATCTCCTCTTTAATAATACCAATTGTATTGTGTTTTATATCATTTCTATCGTTGATTCGTTACCTTTACAACGAGGTACAGCTTGTAAGCATCGGGCATTCGAGGGATGAGCTACACAGCCAAACGTGTGGGTAGCGCCGACCAGAATTTTGCCAAAATGGCTTGCAATACACTGTTCTGCTGGCATTTACTCTCGTTTTGGGCTTCCCTGACACTGAGCTTAACATTAACAAAGTGTAAAAATGGCCAATATGTGTTGTTTATTTCTTTCCTCATTACTGTGGGAGAGTGTAATCATTCAATGCACCAAGCAACAAAGGTGAACACCAAAAGAACAGTAATGGCAGGCCTGCCAGGCCATTTTTGGAGGGGCGCTACCCACACGTTTGGCTGTGTAGCTCATTCCACAAATGCCCGATCCTTACAAGCTGTACCTCGTTGTAAACGTGACAAATCAGCAATAACAATGATATCAAACACAATAACATTTGGCATAATTAAAGGGAAAATATAATGGACCAAAATGTTGGCAAATTTTGGGTTGGCGCTACCCACACTTTTGGCTGTGTAGCTCATGCCTCGAATGCCCGATGCTTACAAGCTGTACCTCGTTGTAAAGGTGACAAATCAACGATAAACATAATATAAAACACAATACAAATTGGTATTATTAAAGGGGAAATATAATTAATCATTAATATGTTTCCTTTCTTTTTGTGCTGAGTTTAGTAGTGAGTGTGTACCAACCTGGGACACAGTGGAATCATGGGTAGTGTAGTGTGTACCAACCTGTGACAGAGTGGCATCATGGGTAGTGTAGTGTGTACCAACCTGTGACAGAGTGGCATCATGGGTAGTGTAGTGTGTACCAACCTGTGACAGAGTGGCATCATGGGTAGTGTAGTGTGTACCAACCTGTGACAGAGTGGCATCGTGTACGGCTTCATGGGTAGCAGCGCTGCAGTCCATCTCCTGCTGCTGCTGGACGGGGGGGCCTGGGGGAGAAAACACACTGTGTGAGACAGAGCACAACATGGAACCAAATGGACCACTGGTTTGGTTCACTGTGTCCACTCTAGAGCTGGTTCAATGTGTCCACTCTAGAGCTGGTTCACTGTGTCCACTCTAGAGCTGGTTCAATGTGTCCACTCTAGAGCTGGTTCACTGTGTCCACTCTAGAGCTGGTTCAATGTGTCCACTCTAGAGCTGGTTCACTGTGTCCACTCTAGAGCTGGTTCAATGTGTCCACTCTAGAGCTGGTTCAATGTGTCCACTCTAGAGCTGGTTCAATGTGTCCACTCTAGAGCTGGTTCACTGTGTCCACTCTAGAGCTGGTTCAATGTGTCCACTCTAGAGCTGGTTCAATGTGTCCACTCTAGAGCTGGTTCAATGTGTCCACTCTAGAGCTGGTTCACTGTGTCCACTCTAGAGCTGGTTCAATGTGTCCACTCTAGAGCTGGTTCAATGTGTCCACTCTAGAGCTGGTTCACTGTGTCCACTCTAGAGCTGGTTCAATGTGTCCACTCTAGAGCTGGTTCAATGTGTCCACTCTAGAGCTGGTTCAATGTGTCCACTGGTTCAATGTGTCCACTCTAGAGCTGGTTCAATGTGTCCACTCTAGAGCTGGTTCAATGTGTCCACTGGTTCAATGTGTCCACTCTAGAGCCGGGGACCCTGGAACGCTGTCAAGGACTACTGAGGCTCTTCTAGCACAGTAGGGGTACTACATGTTTAAATGAGGGGGTGTAGGGGTACTACATGTTTAAATGAGGGGGTGTAGGGGTACTACATGCAGTACAGTGTAAACAGGTATGTTTAATGATAAAACATTGACAAACTGTCTGTGAACCTGCTGATCTGTAAATTGTTAAAACAAAGTATAACTAAAACTCGAACAGCAGAACCGTTATTTTAAAGCAATACATATTTGCACATTATTTGAACTAGACTTTCTGCAATGTTATGGCCTCAGTTTAATTGGCAAATTCATTCAAATGTTTAATTTGCTCTGCCGTCTCCTCACCATTACACAAGGGTTATTATTGACCAGAACGTTGTACAACCCATCCTCTCCCCATGGGGGTTTTACTGACCAGAACGTTGTACAACCCATCATCTCCCCATGGGGGTTTTACTGAGGCTTACAGAAGGGTTATTGACCAGAACGTTGTACAACCCATCATCTCCCCATGGGGGTTTTACTGAGGCTTACAGAAGGGTTATTGACCAGAACGTTGTACAACCCATCATCTCCCCATGGGGGTTTTACTGAGGCTTACAGAAGGGTTATTGACCAGAACGTTGTACAACCCATCATCTCCCCATGGGGGTTTTACTGAGGCTTACAGAAGGGTTATTGACCAGAACGTTGTACAACCCATCATCTCCCCATGGGGGTTTTACTGAGGCTTACAGAAGGGTTATTGACCAGAACGTTGTACAACCCATCATCTCCCCATGGGGGTTTTACTGAGGCTTACAGAAGGGTTATTGACCAGAACGTTGTACAACCCATCATCTCCCCATGGGGGTTTTACTGAGGCTTACAGAAGGGTTATTGACCAGAACGTTGTACAACCCATCATCTCCCCATGGGGGTTTTACTGAGGCTTACAGAAGGGTTATTGACCAGAACGTTGTACAACCCATCATCTCCCCATGGTTATTGACCAGAACGTTGTACAACCCATCATCTCCCCATGGTTATTGACCAGAACGTTGTACAACCCATCATCTCCCCATGGGGGTTTTACTGAGGCTTACAGAAGGGTTATTGACCAGAACGTTGTACAACCCATCATCTCCCCATGGTTATTGACCAGAACGTTGTACAACCCATCATCTCCCCATGGTTATTGACCAGAACGTTGTACAACCCATCATCTCCCCATGGGGGTTTTACTGAGGCGCACAGAGACACAATAAAACAACCACAACGAGAACATTACAAATACCATATGAGCAGACATGTGGCACTGATTAACCCTTTCCAAGCCACGGGGAGCCCCTTAATATTAAAACCGGAATATACCGGACATCTGAGCAAGGGTGTCTCAGCCGCGCCGTCTTTTACCGTACTGGGTCATTAAAACCGAAATAAATGATTTTTATCCGAAAATCGGCGATCGTCTAACCTTCCCTAGTCACCGCTCGTCCATCGATAGCTCATGGCTGCTTTGACATGAAGCAGAAGTGACGTCAGTTCCATTCCTTCTTTAAGCTTCCTTGCTGTCGTCCGTTAACTGTTTATACACCAGTGCTTCTACAGCAGCAGTGCTGCGGGCTATGCGAGCGAAACTTTTTATTTCTACTCTTGAGTCACACATGGATTATTTGAGGCGACATTTACGTGAACGGATCGCACACGCGAAACGCACGGGGACACGATGCGTCGGCCGAATCCCCCACTCTAAGCCAATGCAGATTGAGAATTTCACAGGGAACTGTGGTGAGTAAAACAACGGGGGATCGCGGTATGATAATGGGGGATGAAGACCACGTGATATAGCGCTGGATGTCTGGTAAAATGAATGCGGTTCAGATCTTAATATAATAATAGAAATTTCACGGCTAATCTACCAACAACCATTCTATTTCGGCTGGCAAACTGTTAACATAGTGAGTGACAAATACTTTTAATAAAATTATTTAAAAAATAAAATCGCTCAAATAATCACGATCAATAATTACAAACAATAAACATGGTTACAGTGTTAAGCAAAGAATATTTGTGATCATGGTTTTGGTCATTATAGTGGGTTCATTAAATGGACAATGTTCTTGTAAATCTGGTAAAGAAAGAAAGCAAATGAGAAATGCACAGCTTGACCAATACATCTGGAATGCTGTATCCTAATCCTAGCATCCTCAACCACTAAAAGGTTTATGGCATGAAGTAGCTAAGAAGAATGCATCCTTAACCACTTAAAGGCTGATGGCATCAAGTGTCTAAGAATGCTAAGTATACGGGGGTGATGGGGTTTAAGTCTTCAACCCTATACTTAGTTGACCAGAGTCCTCCAGGGGTTAGTTTCTCTAACCAGACAACAATACCACAACCTTCGAATGCTACTTGGTCTGTAAATACACCTCCTGAATAGTAAATACCACGAACGGAAGCTGGCATCGTCCGTTCGTCCTTTCCGTTGTATTTCACGAAAAATGTCTATCTCTGCCAAGCAGCCAGATCTATGCTTTGACTAATTTGACTTACAGTTAGAAGAAGCTTACAAACACATCATAACCACGGCTGGGTCATCCATCACCATGCTGGCTTGTGGTGGACAAAATTCAATCTTTGACACGGACATGCAAAATGAGAGGACAATAATATTACCAGAAACACATCAAAGGTTAGACCTGAATGGCCATAACAGGTCTGTAACCCTGAGAATAGGGCTGTCACGATATGACATTTTACATGACGATTAATTTTCTCTCAAATAATTGCGATTAACAATTTAATTGTGTTTTTGTCGTTGACAATTACATTTTTGTTTGGCTTTTAGGCTTTGAAGTTGTACATGGCAGATATGACACATAAACTAAATATACAAAGAAATTACTGACATATTTGACAACTTTATACTTAAAAAACAACATTGATAGTGGAAATAGCCGATCTACAAGCTTGTAGATCTGCTATTTCCACTATTTTGGACTTTTTTTTTTAAATATATGAACATTTTTCAACATGGAAACGATTATGAAGATTTTGAAAAATAATCACGATTATTTAAAAAAAATCACGATTATAAAAAAAAAAATCACGATTAGACGGTTATGTAATAATTATGACAGCCTTACCAGAAACACATCAAAGGTTAGACCTGAATGGCCATAACAGGTCTGTATCCCTGAGAATATTCAAATGGAACCAAATGGACCAGTAGTGCTTTGGTCGCTGGACATACCAACCACGGTGTCAGGCCCGAAATGTCCCACATGCACGTGCACGGACGGTATG
This sequence comes from Nannobrachium achirus, assembly GCF_963921795.1. Classification (NCBI taxonomy): domain Eukaryota; kingdom Metazoa; phylum Chordata; class Actinopteri; order Myctophiformes; family Myctophidae; genus Nannobrachium; species Nannobrachium achirus. The sequence goes on along the minus strand of NC_137833.1, from coordinate 7,012,962 downwards.
GACCAGTGCTTGCGCATGCTAGAACGCGCCCCCCATAGATTTGACGAGTGACGACGCACCATATCCTATCTAATCAAATGGCTGTTTGCATAACAAGTTTACCAGGTTTACCAGTGAGTGGTGTGAGCACACCCCCCCCCCCCCCTAGATTCACATGCCCAAGTACCCTATTCATATGGATACTTAAACACCTAGGTTTCCAGCGGTGACTGTACAGTATGTGAACGTGCGTGCGTTCTCATACATGGCTCCATTACTGCGGTAGGTACTGTTTGAGACTCGTTGAAAGCAAATTTTTAATTTATCTACTGCAGCGCAGTATTTTCGAATTGAATTAACTGCACATGTTCTTTTTAAAGTATAATGTGTTTATTTTAGGTCATATCTGCCATGTGCAACTTCAAAGCCTAAAAGCATAAATGTAATTGTCCAATGTCCATGACAAAAACACAAGAAAACATTGTTAATCGCAATTATTTTAGAGACAATTAATCGTCATGTGAAATGGCATAATCGTGACAGCCCTACACGGACACATTTGTCTATGAGCGGACATATTGATGATGACCCCTGATCATAACACGGTGTGAGCTTATAGATCTGCTGTTAGTTAGCCCCCAGAACAGGGGATGCAGCCTTGGGTTCCAGTGGTTTAAGAGGAACAGATTACAGCCTGGTTCCTGTGATGGGAAAGGAAAGCAGAGTGTAGAATGAGATGTGATATGTACATGTGATCCGCGACAGAGCAGGGCAGGCAACTCCTCTTCTGCCTCTACCTATAACGCAAAACCTTTCACTGGTGGCCAGGTGAACCAGGGCATCACAAAGGAACGTATCTACCCTACAAAAGAGAGGCAGCGTGAAGTAGGCTACGGCTTAAGAACTGGCTGTTCTATTCAACACACAGCTCCTGTCCTTGACGTGAACATACAGTATGTACTATGTAGCCTGCCCTACGCTCAGACCAGCAACCTCGGAAAGACTTAATTCTGTGGCAATTGTGTTGTATTTACGTAGGCTTAAGTATTTCATTACATTATTAACTACTAGCGTACCTATTCTGGGGTGAACATTTGCCGAAAATAGACGATCTACAAGCTCACGACGCGGCGCGGCAAAGAGGTTTGTAGAGGCGATAAAGGAGTAGACAACTTGTATAACCCTGGAGTACCCTGGTCAACTAAGGCGGGGTCCCCAAAATAATTTTGGGGGGTCCCCAGAAGATTAACTTAATCAACAGTAAACAAACCAACATAACATTTAAGTGTATATAGAGGGTATCTGCACATTTCTAAAGTGACAATTTAAGGACGTATTAATACCCTCCAAAATGACAAATGAAACATTGGCCACATTGTCAAATATTAGAGGCAGAAATTGTGAAAATAGCAGATCTACATGCTCACAACGCCTCTGCTATTTTCACAATAGAACCGTGTTATACAAAATGTAATGCCTCAACTCTTAGTGCTCGTCAGGGTGGGTGGGTGGGGGGGGGGGGGGGGGGGGGGTCCCCAGTTAAAATAAGATTATTTTGGGGGTCACGGCCAGAAAAGGTTGAGAACCCCTCTGGAATAACAGACAGTCATAAACCTCTTAATAGTTTAGACTAAAAATGGTCCAATCTAAATGATCCGTAGCAGGGTGTGGCCAGCCAGGAAAGGATGATGTAATGTTCCCTGCTAACGCTCCATCTGAAGCACACAGAATGCACACAGAACACAAACTACTTGAGTTGAGTCACAGCAACTCCAACTCTGTGCCAAGGGTTTTCAAACTGTTTTGACTCAGGTCATCCCTGTAAAAGTGTTGATTTCGTCGACTAAAACTATGACGAAAAATATTTGTCGATTGTGTTTTTTTTTCACTGACAAAAACTAAATAAAAACTAAGCTGTGATGACTAAAACTAAGACTAAATATATTGACAATTTCGTCAACAAAATATAAACTAGACTAAAACGTTAGGGAGGGGACTAGTGGATAAGAGTCATTTTATGTTTGGTTGCTCTCAACCAACCAACCAAGTGTAAAATCAGTCATTACGATGCCATCAAGGCCTGCCAAAATACATTTTAGTTGACTATATCAACTGTAGATTTAGTCGCCCAAAAAACGTATGTTATTTAGTCGACTAAAATTAGACTAAAACTAAAACTTTTCAGGTGACTAAAGTGGAGCTTGCAGTACTACCACTGGCCAACCCTTGCGGCCCAACCACCTGCAGCAGCTGAATGGAATGTTTGGATCGGGAGTCTGGTGCAACGCACAGGTTCTGAACCTGGTGAGAGCAGGAGAGGACCTGGTGAGACGTAGGAGGAGCCCGGCCAGGAGTCAACCCATAGAGCCTAGTTCTTCCATGCACCAGAGTGGCGCTGCCCCCAATTCCGGCAGAGTAGTTCCGGTGCAGCACATTGAGTGACCCTGGTCTTTCCCTAATAGGACTGATCGTGGATAGCTACTGGGACGTAAGTCGGGACTTGATCAACCCCGGCTGGGTCACCTGGGCGAGGGTGTATGATGTTGCGAGACCCGAAACACCCGTCGACCCCAGGCTACATCACTGATGATATGTCCCAGTTGCATCCTCGTGATGTTTTTTTTTTTTTCATTTCATTATGACTAAAACTAAAAGACATTTTATTCAAAAGACTATGACTAAAACTAAATCAAAATTTACTGTCAAAAACTACACTGCCCTGTAAATAACCTTTTCATCCACGGCACCCCTGAATTACTGTTATTTTTTTTAGAATCTTATATCATATTACACTACGTAAATATGTGAATCTTTCTCCCTAAGATACAGTATGTCAGTACTGTCTGTTATACTTGACGTTTAACCAAAAATAGCTACAAGCGTTGTGAGCTTCTAGATCTGCCGTTTTTGGTGGAGAGAGTTGGTTGTAGGTATAGAAAAAGAACTCATCAAGTACAGTGCAAAGCATATTGAAGTGATATTGATGAATTCCAAATGTTATCAAAGTATTCTGCGGCACCCCTGGACTGGCATCAAGGCACCCACTTTGGGTAAAACAAAAACAGTAGATATCGGTAGATAAGCGACCGTCAGGTCATAGACAAACTTTAGAAGGCAATGGTAGCCAATCAGGAGGGAATATGGGAAGATCCATGTTGATGACATGTTGATGAAAAGAAAAGGGATGTTTACTGTGCTGTTTTTTCCACAGCCGTAGACCTGACGTTGCAGTCTGACTCTCTCAGATCTGGACTACAGGCTATATCAGAACACACTGTCTTTTCTCAGCTATTTCAAACGGCGGAAATAGCCGATCTACAAGCTCACGACGCGGCGCGGCAACGTGGTTTGTAGAGTAGACCAGGGGTTTTCAAGGTGGGTGACGGGGCACCCTGGGTTGCCGCGACGGCAGTCCAGGGGTGCCGCGAGATAATTTGATAATAGTTGGAATTTATTTGGACACTTGAAAAAATATTTAGTTTCATTTTAAACTTGAAGTACAAAGTTATTTTCAGTCAGTTCTAACCAAAATGGCTATTATCTCACCGTTTTTCTCGCAACACAATCACTAAAATATCGTCACTGTCGGGCAGAAAGCCCTGCTTCATCATACTAGACTCTCGCACAAAACTAGTGAAAACAGCAGATCTACAAGCACACAACGCCTCTGTTTTCACTAGTTTAGTACATTTTATAGATGATAAATACAAAACGAACGGTTTTGGACATACAAGGTTTCCACCTGACAACGACGATATGCTATAAATACTGTATAAGGTGCTGGGAGTGAAAATTATAATGTAAGCATTGTAAGGGTGCCTTGAATTAAAACAATATTTATGGGGTGCCCTGAGACTAAAAAGTTTGGGAACCCCTGTTCTACATGAACAATAAACTTTAAATAAAACTGTACTGTCATCTGAAGGAAGTGATTTACAGTAAAGCTAGAAAAAAAAAGTTATTCTTCAGGCCTAGCTTGTACATCTATGAGCAGCTGACAAACTTCAAACGGGTTTAAAAGAAATGCAGACAGGAAATATTACCAATTTACTGTTTATAATGGCACTGACGTTGCAGTCTGACTCTCTCAGATCTGGACTACAGGCTATATCAGAACACACTGTCTTTTCCCAGTGTTACATCCCTGTAATTTTGATGATTCTGGTTCTATTATATTTGTCTTTATCTTATAGTTCTATTTAGTATATTCCCAATATTGCAGGCTTGTGTAGCCTATACTCACTCTAGTGTCAGTTCAGGTCCTGTGTGGAGTGGGAGGAGACCTACCTGGATGAAGAGCTACGCCCTCCTCCAGCCCGAACCAATCACAAGATGGACTCCCATATAAAAGACCTGCCACACCTGAGCTCCTTGTCAGTCTGTTTCTCCCTGCCCATGGGGAAACATGCTGTCCACCTGCATAATGTCACTTGCTTGTTCTAGCTGGCTGTTGGGAGCTAAACGTTTAGCCTCCCTCTGCCTTGACTTTGGTTGTTGAACCCTGCTAAATCTTGAATCATGACTTTGTGAGTTTGAGCTCAGCATATTTGGGAACTTTAGATTTACTGTTGTTTGTTTCCACAACTAGGTTGTGGAAACAACCTAGTTCTTCAGTACTAGTACCTGTTCTTCAGTACTATAATTACCAGCGCCAGCTTTTTGTAAACACCATCTTTTGATAGTTTAGATTAGAGTAGTCATGTTAGTTTAGAATAATTATTGTGATTTTGATTTGGTTTAGTTTAGTTATTTAGTGTTTAAGATACAAGATTAGGGTTTAGTTATTTTTGATTGTTTCTCTGATTTGCATGGTGGTTATATTTCATTATTGTTAAAGTGTTCCCTTATTTGTGTAAACTCATTTATTTAATTGTTTGTAAATATGTTGTAAATACTTTTCTTAAAAACAACCACTACCACAAACAGAAGCTTAATAAAAATACTTCTTTCACCTACCATTTGCCTTATTTATGTTACATATCCTTACCCCCTAGACCGGGGCATGTAACACCCAGCTATTTCAAACGGCTGAATATGGACATAAAAATCTATCAGCATTCTCTGCCTGGACTGGACTGGGCTGGGAGGGAGGGAGGGAGGGAGGGAGGGTGTGTTTGTAGCTGGGAAACCCAACCAGAACACTGCAGTTGACTTAAGCTCCCTCGTGGGATGGGGTGGAAAAAGTAATCACATTTCTTACTTAAAGTGCAGGTGCCATGATTTTCCTCTCTATAAAACATGATTATCTACTATTATGATTATACTAGGAGGAAGAATTTTTCCAAAAAAGTGTACAGAAAGAGTTAAAATTATGTTTTTATGTGGCCACACCCACCAGTTCATTGGTATGCGTGGTTGTCATGGTGGGTGGTGACCCAGCTGAAGTTAGCCACACCCACGTGTGTTGGGTGAATGGTAATTAGGGGAGGGGTTGATTTTATGATGTAATAAGTATGGGTGTTTTTGGAACGGCACGTCTGACCCAGCAGGTGGCATCCTCCAGCTAAAAACCCAAATAAAAAGAGAAATGCATAATTGCTCATAACAACCACACCAGGGGGTCTAATGAAGTACTGTCAACCTCCTAGACACATGAAAACCAGAAAAAAGTACAAAACTATGGCACCACCTCTTTAAGTAAAGGTATCATTACCAATGTAGAAATATTCTGTTAGGCTGCGCCCACACCAAAGTACCCATGAGGGTGGGTTCCACATTCCACCAATTCATTTCAATGAGAATGGAGCGGTTTCATATTATGCCAGTAGAGGATTTCTGCAAAAAAATGCTCCATTCTCATTGAAACGCATTGGCGGAATGGGGAACCCACTCTCATGGGTACTTTGGTGTGGGTGCAGCCTAAAAAGTCAAAGTCTGGAATTCAAAATGTACTTGAGTAAAACTACAAAAGTATTGGTATCCAAAATGTACTTAAAGTACCAAAGTAGAAAGCACTCATTATGCAGAATGACATTGTTTCACAATAAATAGTACTAGTAAGACCCCTCAGGTCGCGCCATTTCTTTGCCATCTGGCCAGTGATGTATATCGTACCAGTTACCCATATATGGAGACCCCTGGTACCCATATATGGAGACAATGTACTTATGGAGATATACTGTGAGAGCCCAAACATGCTTACTCAGTTATTCGTTATGTTGTCTATGACACTGACATCATACCCTTTTATGCCCATACATGGAGATCCCTGTCTGTAGAACCAGCCACACAGATATGGGCTGTCTTGGCCACATATGGATTCTGTTACTGTGGTATGTGGCCGATGTGGCCTCTATATATGTGCATTCCCATATGAAGTCCTGTTAGATAAGGGCTTAATATTGATGACATCAGGGAACTCCATATATGGGCATAAAAGGGATTCTGTTAGTGTGCCATCACAGTGAAGCCAGAGCGTGATGTCAGAGCGGCAAACCCATTCTGTTAAGAGTGGTTCCCCTGACATCACAGTGATGTCAGAGCGACAAACCCATAGACCTGTGATGTCACAGTGATGTGTCATGGGAACCACAGAGTCAGGCGTGACCTACAGAGATGCACGGACAAGATGTGGCGGTTTTCATAGTTAACTGCGACCTGCGGCTGCAATAAAAATATTTGAAAATAGCAGATCTACAAGCTCACATTGCGAGCTTGTAGATCTGCTACAAGCATTGCATGGCCATTTTGAAAATGTATATAGGGTTCAAGTGGTTAATTAATGTATGTTTTGTAATTAAAATCTAATTCTTCAAAGTAACTAAAGTTGTCAAATAATTGTAGTGGAGTAAAAGTACAATATTTACCTCTGAGATGTAGTGGTGGGAGTATAAGTAAAAGTATTGGAAATTGGAAATACTCAGTAAAGTACAAATACCTCAACATTGTACTCAAGTACAGACAGTACTTAAGTAAATGTACTTAGCTACTTTACACCACTGGAGCCCAATCATAAAACACTGCAAAGTAAAAATCCTTAGCGCACATTTAACTCAGAATTTTATATAAACGGAACCAAACGGTCGCTCTCGGGAAATCAATTTTATATTAAGGTTGTTGTGTGCAAGCAGGAAGCATTCTAATAGTGTCAGGTTTCTTTGTGCTAAGCAGAGAGTTCCTGATGAGGACAAAGTGACACATCTCGTACTCAGCCCATGACTCATGATCTCACAAGACAATGATGGGGTAATAATCACTGCTCTCCATGTGCAGGCCTATCTGTGAAAGCCACTTCCGTTCCATTCTCACCTCCGTCTAAAGATACAGTCACTGACGAGCATATTATTCCAACAGCTTTCTGGGGGCTCCCTGGAACAACATATTTTGAGATGGGGTCCACGGCCAAATACCTATAATTTTGGGGGTTCTTTGACATTAAAGGCCTAGAATTATTGAATGCTTTACACAGTGAAAAATAGCAGGTATACAAGCTCACAGCATTTTGTGAAAATGTGTGCAAATCTTTGAATAAATGTATTTTCAAAGCGAACGTTTGTAACTAAAATTTTGCTTCTGGGGGGTCCCTGGAACTAACTATTTTGAGATGGGGGTCCGTGGCCAAATAAATATCATTTTGGGGGTCCTTCACATGAAAAGGTTTGAGAACCACTGACATAGTAGTCTCTCAAGAACAGACTAACTGAGCTCCAGTTAAGTGAAAAGGACCTTTTCTTTGACTATGGCTGGCCAGATTACTGATTGATTGGTTTTTCAAAAAATCTTAGAAGGATTCAAAAGACACTTATAGAATCGGGTCAAAAACTCAAAATTCTAATTTTTACGATTTTTCAAAAATAGCAGATCTACAAGCTCGCAGCGCTGTGAGCTTGTATATCTGCTATTTTTCAATAGTTAAAGCATAAAATAATAATACACTATAATGTGTACCCATTCTAAATGGGTTAAAAAGTTTGAGAAATTGTCAGCGACAAAAACGCAATTAAATCGTTGATCGCAATTATTTGAGTCACAATTGAATGTAAAATGTCATAATGGTGACAGCCCTAGTAGTAATCACTGCTCTCTCCTGGCCCAGACGCAATGTGTAGGCCTATCTGTGAAAACCACTTCCGTTCCATTCTCACACCTCGGTCTAGAGATACAGTCACTGACGAGAAGAAGAAAAGAAAAAAAAGCTGTAATAATGACTCAAAAGTAAACAGCGGTACTCCACAAACACTAAGAAGGATGAGCAAAACATTGGCCATGTGGCTTGTTCATTCAAATAAAATTTAAATCTTCACCGTCGTCAACGACAGGGCTGTACAATACAAAAAGTGAATCAAAAATCCTGGGTTTATGCTTCACAATGTAATTGTAAAACGTAGTTATTATTTTGCCAGCGATTGCCTTCATTTCTTTAACTATAAGTCAACTCATCTCCCCATCCATCAGTCACAAAATCAGAGGCCATGCATTCATTACATGGCATCTGCTCTACAAGCTCACAAAGCATCGTGCTGTGAGCTTGTAGATTGAATATGTTTTGTCCATTTTTGAAATGGACGCCTATTTTGAAAATGGTTAAGCAAAATATGTTTTAGTCATTATTGTGAAGCCTAGTTTACTGGTTCCAAAACACTGGGTCGGGACCCAATTGTGGGTCATGGACACATTTTTATGGGTCCCTCAATCTTTTGTTTCCTTTTTTTTTATGATCGTTTCAAACCATTTTTCTAAAAAGCTACGATTTTCACGAATAAAAGAAAAGTTAAGTAATTTCATTAATAAATAAAAGAAAAATCTAAGAAATTCCAATAAATAAAGAAGTAGTGAAAATAGCCAATCAACAAGCTCACAATGCGATGCGTTGTGAGCTTGTAGATCTGCTGTTTTCACTAGTTTGGGGTCCCAGGGCAAACGTCTAATTTCTCTTTTGGGACTTGACCTGAAAAGTTTGGGAACCACTGGCCAAGTCATTAGTCAACAATAGGGGTCGACCGATATGGGATTTTCATGTTCGATATCGATAAGTTGTGATCAAAGAGGCTGATAACCGATATTATGAACCGATATACATTTTAAGTAAAAAAATAAAAAAACGTATCCCCCAATTTGAAATAGTGGTTAATTAATTTATATATTTTTCCCATCCCAAATGTCTAGAGGCTCACATCTAGTCGCCACATACTAGAATAGCGTTAAAAACGTATTCCGCAGCAGGAAATCGGTGAAAATCAGTAACCAAGATGCAAAAAAGAAATAATAAAAGAAATATATCGAAAAATGTTTCAACTTTTTTTTCCGATATCGATATTTTGCAATATTAATAAATGTTATGAATATCGACTTCGATTATCGCCCGTTTCGATAATATGTCGATCCCTCGTCAACACCACCACCCAACATGGCAGCAACGCACACCCCCAGCGCTCTACCTATCTTTCCTGCACCTATGGAGCAGGGGGGCCACAGACACACAGCTGTAGAACTAGAGTAAATACAGTGGCTGCGGTCCCCCCCCAAGGCGCTGAGATAACAGTCTCCATGGGTGTCACAAGGGGGTGGGAGAGTGGGACTGAGTTACTATAGGGCCCAAGGTGGAGGGGCCTTAATTATTTTATACACTTAAGCCATTGAAAAATAGCAGATCTACAAGCTCACAGCGCGGCACCGAGTGCCGCGCTGCGAGCTTGTAGATCTGCTATTTTTTTAAAGTCGTGAAAATGTGAGCAAATCTTTGAATATATGCATTTTTTTAAGCAAACATATGTAACTCAAACTTTGCTTCTGGGGGGTCCCTGGAACTAAATATTTTGAGATGTGGGACCATGGCCAAATACATATCATTTTGGGGGTCCTTGACTCTTGATTTTTCAAAAATAGCAGATCTACAAGCTCACAGCGCGGCACTCGGTGCCACGCTGTGAGCTTGTATATCTGCTATTTTTCAATAGTTAAAGCACAAAATAATGTGTACTAATGCGTACCCAGGGCCCAGAATTTGATGCGACACCCCTGACAGTCTCCAAGCTTTATTGACGGGGGGAAAAGGAATTCCAGCTGTCCATGCCTGGCCTGGCCCACTACTTGACATGTCTCGGAGGCACACACACAAGTGCTTCAGAAAGCAATCAGCCTTTTCTTACATCTTCATCACAATGGAATGTGCCCTCTTAACAAATACACAATCCATGGATCTGTGGACAAAAGAATCTTTGTCCCCTTCCTTTACTCCCCTGGCCTGCAGGAGTATGGCTAAATTAGTGCCGAGATGAAAGGTGAAACCTTTTTTTTTCCACACAGGAATGCAAAATACAGCGACATACACAGACAGTATCACCACCAGAACCCCATAATGTTACCTCCTGGTCTGCTATGGTCCCCCTCCAAGGAGAAGACTTCTACATTAAACACGTCATAAATCTCACAGCCGAGTCAAACTAAATTATTCAGTGGTCCGAAGTCCGAACAAAACGTGATCGTGTTTGGCATACAGGCAAAAACGATGGTGCTTTCAGGCACGACTAGTCAAACAACCTTTTAGTGCACATTACAGGTTATTAACTGACAAATCAAAGCTGGTCATTTAAAAAAACAAAGTGTTGCAAATGCAAGGTGGAATTCTGAGCATGCTCCAAGGGGCTTTTACAAAGGCATCATCAGACATCAAGGAAATCATAGCGGTATCTTGTAAACATCAAAGTTTTGGGGAAGGAGGAAGGAGTTCTACTAGCTGCCGGGAAGGAAGTCAAGGAACCACAGAAGAAGGAGAAAATTATGCTCCAACTTGTCCCCTTGTCTACTCTACTAGACCAGGGGTTTTCAAAGTGGGTGACGGGGCACCCTGGGGTGCCGTGATGCCGGTCCAGGGGTGCCGCGAGATAATTTGATAATATTTGGAATTTATTTGGACACTTGAAAAAATATTTAGAATCATTTTAAACTTGAAGTACAAAGTTATTTTCAGTCAGTTCTAATCAAAATGGCTATTATCTCAACGTTTTCCTCGCAACATAATTACTAAAGTATTGTCACTGTTGAGCAGAAACCTCGTATCTCCAAGTTTCAAATGTGTACGTCTTTTGGTAAAGCAAAGCCCTGCCCGGCCTTCATCATCATACAAGACTGTCGCACAAAACTAGTGAAAACAGCCGACCTACAAGCACACAACGCCTCGCGATGTGTGCTTGTAGATCTGCTGTTTTCACTAGTTTAGTACATTTTATAGATGATAAATACAAAATGAACGGTTTTGGACATACAAGGTTTCCACCCGAAAACGACAATATGCTATAAGTATAAGGTGCTGGGAGTGAAAATTATAATGTAGGGGTGCCTCGGATTAAAAAAATATTCATGGGGTGCCCTGAGACAAAAAAGTTTGGGAACCACTGTACTAGACTATGTCTAATAGTCTGGAAGAAAGAAAACTACAAGAACTGCAGTCAGTAGTAGTCTGCTAGAAACACTCTTTCCTGTAAATATTTAAACATTCAAATGGTAACAGAACAGACAGACATGCAAACACATGAATGAATCGCAGTCATTCAAGTGGTTTTAAGAATGAGTCATTAGAATATGAACCTGTTCCACCATCCCTTCAGATGTAAACACACAGAGACCATGAAGCTATGTATGTACGTAGCCTATGGCCCCTAGTGACAAATAATGACTAACTTAAAGCTGCAAACCCAGAACTGATTTAAACAAATACAACGTTATTTTAACCAGTCTGTACGGTAGCGCATTGGTTCTCAAAGTGGGGTCCGGGGACCCCCAGCCAGGGGTCCTTGAGGGAGTTCCAGGGGGTCCCCAGCTAAATGATAGTTAGGAACCAAATGGACCCTTATGGGATATGTAACTCGGAGAGTGTACAAATGACCAAATTGGTTCCATTTGTACGATCTCAGAGTTAAATTAACATTGATTTTACAATAGAAATCGGGGTCTCAAGAGATAGAAATGCCATTAATAGTAGCCTAATGCATGTCAAACTGAGGGTCCTTGAAATTAAAATGTTTGGCAATCACTGGTAGAGCCGTAAAACCAATCTCTTATTAAGGGGCTCCCTGGCATATCTTTTCAAATGGGGGTCTGTGGGATAGTAAGTGTCAATTTGGGGGTCCTTGACATGAAAAAGTTTGAGAACCACTGTGGTAGATGTTAAAACAATATAAGTAGCACAACTGCAGTGGAAGTGGACACATTTAGACCCTGTCTTTGGGTAGTACACCTTCTGGTTGCTAAGTAGTTCTGCCTGGGGCCCATATACGAGGGCATTAACGACTTGTGATTTTTGCAAGTCGACTCGACTCAGTAAAAAGTTGAGTTGAAATCGACTTTCTCGTTTGATGACGTCATCACATCACACACGAGTCGACCCCCCAATTATTTTGGGGGGTCCCCAGATGATTAACTTAATGTGACATATTGTTTTCTCACTCAACTGTAAACAAACCAACATAAAGTTTAAGCGTATAGAGGATATCTTCACATCTCTTTTTGGTACTGTACTGCTCTTGTTTTTTACTCTTATTATCTTTTCCTACTTCTCTGTAACTTTGTAAATAACTGTATACTGCTGTGCTACAACTGGACTACTGAATTTCCCCCTTGGGATAATAAAGGTATCTATCTATCTACAGTATCTATCTATCTACTTTTAATACCTTTAAAAGGGTAAATTAAACATTGTCCAAATTGTCAAATAGATAGAGGCAGAAATTGTGAAAATAGACGATCTACGAGCATGTAGATCTGCCATTTTCACAATAGAACGTTTTTTTTTTTTTCTTTTCTTTTTTTTTAACTTCGACTTTCGACTTTCTCTGGTGGGAGTCGACTTGTGTAATGAAGTCGACTGAGTCAACTTGTCGACTTTTTCGTTAATGCCCTCATAAGTAGCACATCTGCAGTGAAAGTGGACACATTTAGACCCTGGCTTTGGGTAGTACACCTTCTGGTTGGTAAGTAGTTCTGCCTGGGGCCCATATACATCTCTCCTGGACAAGAGGGATTCCCTCAGTCTTGGGAGAGAAGCAGAAGTTTGCTCTCCAGGGTTAAAACAAATATATATCCCGGGTCGCACAATAAAACCTACAGACTGCAGCTTATAAACCCGACACGTTTGGTGTGAAATTGCTCTTGCAACCTATTGGAGACGTTGTTATGAAAGTAACATTCAATAATAGCCTGGCCAATTTCCCACATCCTTATTGTCGGGCCGGCTGAGATAATTCAACAAAACAGTAGTCATTCATAGGCATTCAGTTGGCCTTTCTGTGTGGAGTTTGCATGTTCTCCCCGTGTCTCCTAGGGTAGATACCCTCACAAAAACATGCAGTAATCCTGGTCTCAATAATGCCTCCCCCTGGCCAGCCGGGGCGCTTGATGGAGGGGAAAGGAACTGGTTGGAATAACGTGTTCCTTCCACGCGCTACGTCCATCCCGGGGAAATCCCCCCCTGTCAGGTGAAAAGAAACAACTTGGACTCCTCATGCATTGAAGGAAGCATGAGGTCAGTCCGTTGTCTCCCCAGGCACGGCAGAGGGAGAGCAGAGCCCAGGATTACATAGGCAATTGGCACTGGGTGAAAATGGGTTGCAAAATCGTGGGATAAAAATTATAAGTAAAAAAAAAAAGAGTTGGACCCTTACTTAATCCAGTGATTCTCAATGTAGGGTCTGGTCTCTGGGGACCCCCAGGGGGTCCTTGAGGCAGGGGGGGGGGGGTCCCCAGCTAAAAGACTGAGTTTTAATCTTCGCCGTTATCACATGAAGCCTACAAGTAAACACAACTGAAGAACAAATACAAGAATGTCTATTTTTTTACGTCATCTCTACAAAGACTGGAAAGGAATTCTGGTCCAAATGACTGAAGAGTATTTAACTGACAATCAAACTGTCCTTTGGGGTCTTAGAAGTAAACAATCTGACCCAATGGAGGGTCTATGTGGCCTAATAATGTATTATAGTGGTTCTAGGGACCACTGGGCTAAAAGAAGGCCAGAGACTGGATTACAACCACCCTAAGGACTACAAACCATTGACTGACATCTAGACCTACTGCATGCACATACAGTATGAAACAGAGCTGCTACCTTTAAATGCATTTTAAATCGGAGTTTCTTTTTAGTTTTCTTTTTAATGCTATTAAGAGAAGGGGGGAAAAAATGCTGCCATTTGTTCCAAAAGCTTTATACCCTGTATATATAAAGGGTTAGGGTCTGTTTACACAATGCTGTAACTCCCTCAAACTGTATTATGTTCACCATTTTCAACCGTTTTATATATTTTGACACTTGCTTTGGCAATGTAAACATATGTTTTCTCACCCCATTAAAGCCTCTTTAAATTGCAGTGGTTCTCAAAATGGATTTCAGGGACTTTAAATTGACCCATACAAGTCTGTAACTCTGACAGAGTACAAATGGAACCAAATGGAAGGGAAGGGGGGACCTTGAAATTGTAAAAGTGTGAGAAACACTGCTGTATTGTAGTTGTAGCCTGAATCAAACTGATCCCCTTGAAATCACTGTGGAATCAGTCTGACTGGTCTAACTTGTTACAATGTAATCCTGATGATAGTGTAATATATCCAAATGGACACACTATACGGGTCCATTTGGTTACAAATATGTAACCCTGGTGGGGGTGTAACAACAAATGTAACCAAATGGACCCTGGCAGTCTAATGTAATCATAATGTACACACTTACGGGTCCATTTGGTTACAATGTAACCCTGCCTGGTAGGGGTGTAACAACAAATGTAACCATAATGGACACACTTATTACGGGTCCATCTGGTTACAATGTAATCCTAGTGGGGACTGGGAGTGTAACAACAAATGTAACCAAATGGAGCCTGGCAGTGTAATGTAACCGAATGGACCCACTTCCACGGGTCCATTTGGTTACAGTGTTAGTTCAACAGGTCCAACTGTAGCTGGGTGTAGTTCTGTAGTTCACAGCCATGTAAAAAAAAAAAAAAAAAGTTCAACGGAATTCGCATTGTTTCATGAAAAATATGAAGTGAAAACTTCACCAAACGGAACCGTTGGAAACCAAACCGTTCCAACAGAAGAACAGGCCTGGGTTTTAACGGTTACCAGTGACACTGGAACAACTTTTAACCGTTCCAAAACAACTACTTGTATTCTTTTCTCTAGTTGTGTAGGACTAGGAACAGTAACTGCCTGGTGAAAAGTGTTGAGTTAAAAGTTAGTGTTTTCCTCACCGCTCCCCAGCCCCAGGAGCCGGCAGATGTCTCTGGTAAACTTCATGAGAGCGACCATCCATCCAGCATCGCTGTCTCCAGGGTTGAACTAAACTTTAGACGGTTGTTTGGTAAAGGTTGTTGTCGTTAATCTAACACATTATGTAAACTAGACTAAAGTAAAACGGCTGGAATCTGCGGGATGTGATCTGCATGTACTAGGACGCTGCGCTTCCTCCTGAGTGACGTCACGGACGTTACCACTGTCTGCTCTGTTCTACCGTCCCATGGCCCGGAGGGACGGACTGACTGCCCTGCTGCGCTGTGATTGGCTGTATCTGGTTGCTGTTAAAATGTAGAAAATATATCCTCACTGCCAAGCCAGCTTTGGACATTCTTTACTTTATTATTTATTTGGATGTTTTTTCTTTTTTTTTTTTTTTACAGTTTTGTTTTATTTTGTTTGATTGGAAATGTTCATTAACAGTTGGTCATAGAACATAAGTTTATATGACCAAGTTCATTCACTAATTTATTCATTAATGTAATACATTTGAATATAGTCTACACAGTACAGTATAGGCCTACACTATGAATTGAGTACGTTTTATGAATTGAGTGCAAAGAAAGGATCCCAAAGTAAGTTGTAAACAAGACTGAAGCCATAGTATAAATCCTAATTAGACCATCTGAACTGAACTGTCTTGTTTTCCTATGTGACCTGCTAATAAAGTATTCATTCAATCAATCAATCAATCAATCAAATCAATCAATCAATCAATCAGTGTTTTATTGTTATTGGGGTTAGGGTTAGGGTTAGGGTTGTATTGTTGTTTTATAAACTAAACTATTTCTTCCTAAAAACCAACAACCAACTCTAGCCTCTCTCCAGGCTATGGGATAGACGGTTAACTTGGACCCATCTCTTAAAGGCACAGTCCACAACAACCAGCCTCAACATTCCCCATACATTTAATCAATGTGTTTTTGATAATATCCTGTTATCCATAATCAATATGTTTTTGATAATATCTTATTATTCTTAATCAATATATTTTGATAATATCCTACTATCCGTAATCAATATGTTTGATAATATATTAACCATAATCAATATGTTTTTGATCATATCTAGTTATCCATAATCAATATGGTTTTATCTAGTTATCCATAATAAATATGTTTTGATACTGTCCTGCTATCCATAATCAATATTTGTTTGATAATATCCTGTTAACCATAATCAATATTTTTTGATAATGTCCTGTTATCCATAATAATCAATATGTTTTGATAATATCCTGTTATCCATAATAATCAAAGTGTTTTTGATAATATCCTGTTATCCATAATAATCAATATGTTTTGATAATATCCTGTTATCCATAATAATCAATATGTTTTGATAATATCCTGTAATCCATAATAATCAATGTGTTTTGATAATATCCTGTTATCCATAATAATCAATATGTTTTGATAATATCCTGTAATCCATAATAATCAATATGTTTTGATAATATCCTGTTATCCATAATAATCAATATGTTTTGATAATATCCTGTAATCCATAATAATCAATATGTTTTGATAATATCCAGGCTGTTACTCGAGAGATTTGTGTAATTTGGAAGCTGAATTAAAATCTGACCAAAGATCAGACGTTTTGTGCCTTGCTGGCTGCATCACTCTTCTACAGGGGCGTCACACCAAATTCTGGGCCCCGGGTACAAGGATTCACTGTGGGGCCCCTGTGCTTTAACTATTGAAAAATAGCAGATATACAAGCTCACAGCGCGGCACCGAGTGCCGCGCTGCGAGCTTGTAGATCTGCTATTTTTGAAAAATCATGAAAATCTTTGAATATTTCAAATCCTTCTAAGGTTTTTTGAAAAATCTATGTTTCGATGTCAGTGGAGCTCAAACCTTTTCATGTGAAGGACCCCCAAAATGGTATGTATTTGGCCACGGACCCGCATCTCAAAATATTTAGTTCCAGGGACCCCCCAGAAGCAAAATTTGAGTTACAAATGTTCGCTTAAAAAATCCATATATTCAAAGATTTGCACACATTTTCACGACTTTTCAAAAATAGCAGATCTACAAGCTCGCAGCGCGGCACTCGGTGCCGCGCTGTGAGCTTGTATATCTGCTATTTTTCAATAGCTAAAGTATAAAATAATTAAGGCCCTTCCACCACCTTGGGCCCTAGTAACTCAGTCCCACTTTCCAACCCCTTGTGACGCCCCTGCTCTTCTGTCCCTTTAAGGCCCAATCACACTGGGCCGATCTCGTTCTGTCGGCCCCGGACTCGGTCTTGGGTTTGAACGGTACCCCGACACGATTGGATTATGTTAATGGGCTTTTTATGGCCTCGGGAGCTCATCCTCGGAAGCTCCGAGAATATCAAAAAAGCTTGATATTCTCGGGTCATCATTATGACAGTGGTTTTCAATGTGTGGGTCAGGAGGACTACCATGGGGGTCCCCACTCCCCACATGACTTTTGGAGGGTCCCCAGATGACAGTGAAGTGACAATTTTGAATACCTAAAAAATTGAAAATAAGAGGGAAAAAAAAGACTGCTACTGCATCTGAAGTAGGCCAAACAACAAAAAATTAAAAACTGGTCATACATTGTGGCCAAATTGTCAAATAATATAAGAAAGATTCCTCGCAGCGAGAGGTGTTGTGAGCGTGTAGATCTCCTATTTTTTACAATATTTAACAGTGAACCGAGTCAAACAAAATGTAATGCCTACAGTCCAAGTGCTTGCCAGTTCAAATAGGATTGTTTTGGGGGGTCACGGCTTGAAAAGGTACTGTGTTCTATTTGTCTGTCATTCAATGTTATATGAGATACTTCAATGGTTTCCAGTGGAAATAAGCTTAGTCTTTTCATGGATCTCCTTTTAGTAGACCTTGTACCAGTGAACTGTACCGTCATGAAACTGTACCTTTTCCTATGCAAACTTCTAATAAAGTCTTCAATCAATCAATCAAACCACTGCTTTATAATTATTGTACCTATACACATAGACATAAAAAAAAGAAGAAAAGAAAACATGCAGAAGTTCACTGGTTCACCCACCAACCCCAGCCTATTAATTAGACCTTTTCCTTGTGTCAAAGAGTCCCTGAGCAATTACACACTTAACCCAAGACAGCTCCCAGAACGCAAGGATTTATGACCTGAATGGGCCTACTGGGCCTAAATTGTGCCTCGGCCCAGGGGCCCAAGAGCTCAGGGGGGCCCTACACTCAGAGCCTGTGAGTGAATTGTCGAGGTTATCATTAATTAAATAACATCAACATTTCGTGTGAAAGGGCCTAGAGTCATTCATGTCAGTATACAGTGCTCTAAAAGTGCTATTGCTGAAAAATGAAGGAACAGCCCAAAACATTCACTTTGAAGACAAGAAACAAACCTTCAAGATGCCATTTAAATGTTTAGTGTCTTTAGTCTGATTCGCTATATAATTCGTCTGTTTGTCATACAACACGTCACAACTCACAAGGCATTGAAAATAGGGCATAGCTGACCTACAAGCCCTCAATGTCACATGCACAAGGGCCAGGCAGGCCTTGTGTGAGCTTATTTGCTTTTCGTCAGTGAAAAAGTAGTCAACAAACATTTTTCATCATTTCATCAACACTATAGCCCATGAAGTAAAACAAATGAAACTATGATGCATTAATCATTTCTTATATTGAGAAGTTGTTCAAACTGGTCTAGTCTTGAAGTAAGGAAATATGATCTAGTGCCTCTGCTGAGATATGCATGGAAATCACTGTTGTAGCTTGTTACTGGTTAAATATTGCTCAATATTTGATCAAATTCCCTATTAAGAAAACACAAGTCATATTTTCCTTAAAATGAGGAAAACATTCTAGTGCGAAACATGCTTGACAAGCAATGTTTTTCTTTTTACGAAGAAAATAAGACTTAAATGCTACAAACAAGGATTTATTTACTTTCTTGAAAATCAGTTTTTGCAGTGTAGCAGCCATCAGCTGGGTGGAGTTGAAACTGCATTTCTCCAATGGGATTAGCAAAGGTCTCCCTAATGGTGTGGCTTCCCCTCTCACATCTGTCATACTAAATCATGACGTCATATGACTCATATTTATCACTTCAGTCTTGCCCACCTATGGAATGATGGGAGAACAGTGGATCTGAGATTATGACACACATTTTTACATATATTCACAACTCAAATTTGCGCTTTAATGATGTGCACAATATACCCTGACAATCTAATACTTCAGAGAAATTATACATTGTTTATATGAATAATGCATAGTATTATTGCACTTTGGTCAAAGATTGTGATTCTTCAATTGGGACAAATGTTTTCAAACATGATTTTATTACGAAGAGAAAGATGCATCTGACATTTCATTTGGTTTTTAATTCATTTAAAAAATCACACCCGTGTGAACTGAGCGGTGGTCGTGGAGGCTGCGCAACAGCAAAACAAATATATATATATATATATACATATATATATATATATATATATATATATATATGTGTGTGTGTGTGTGTGTCTGGCCTGGCCTGAACAACAGCGCCCCTCCCTTAACATGTGTGGTCACAAAAGGTACTGTAGGCTACATACAGACACGGATACAGACAGACAGACAGACAGACAGACAGACAGACAGACAGACCCACACACACGGCCACGTATAGGAGCGTTGTGACCACCGCTCAAAAATAGTTGTACAAAGTTAAAAAGTAATATTCCCATGATCATGCCGTGATATGTACAGTACATTGTTGGTCTCGTTTCAGATCATCTTTCGTTAAGTTGAATTCAAGTAACTGATGTATGCGTGCATTCTGAAACTATGAAAAAGGTAAATATATCAAACGTTAAGACAATTATCAGTTCTAAAAAAACACTACGCTTTATTCTAAACCTAATTTCCTTTGTTATGACGCGTGTGTTAGATTGTTTCTTATCAATGAGCCATGACTGTAACTGGGGTCACACAAGGATTGGGTGCTGTAGTAATTACAGCGCAGTCGTGGTATTATATATCAATGATAATACCGGCTTTATGGATGAGGTTTTTTTTAGACGGACGAATTCTCTGAAGCCAGGCGGGAGTGTTAATGATTTTTTCTTTTTATCTCATCCATTTGTCCTCCCTAGCTCTCAGCGTTGATTTATTTCCACTCTCTTGGCTCAGTCTTAAGTCCTCCCCTCGCCTCTTTTTACGCTTGTCAGATATTTCTTTAACCCATTTGGGGCCTAGAATTATTGAATGCTTTAACCAGTGAAAAATAGCAGATACACAAGCTCACAGCGTGGCACCGAGTGCCGCGCTGCGAGCTTGTAGATCTGCTATTTTTTTTAAAAGTTGTGAAAATGTGTGCAAATCTTTGAGCATATGTATTTTTAAAGCGAACGTTTGTAACTCAAATTTTTCTTCTGGGGGGGTCCCTGGAACTAGATATTTTGAGATGCGGATCCGTGGCCAAATAAATATCAGTTTGGGGGTCCTTCACATGAACAGGTTTGAGAACCACTGACATAGTAGTCTCTCAAGAACAGACAGGGAAAAGGACCTTTCCTTTGACGATGGCTGGCCAGATTGCCGACATAGAAACATAGGTTTTTTTTTTAAAAACTTTGAAGGATTCAAAAGACAGCGCGGCACTCGGTGCCGCGCTGTGAGCTAGTATATCTGCTATTTTTCAATAGTTAAAGTATAAAATAATAATACACTATAATGTGTACCCGTTCTAAATGGGTTAAAACAGAGTGGATTTACCCGTCAGGCTTGTTGTGACAGTCAGGGGAACTTTCTTCCCCTCCATATAATGTTTACATCGGTGAAACCTTCCGCAGACGTCCACAACAGCGGTCATCGCCATGCTGGCTTGTGGTGGACATTTGTGTCATGTCATTTGCCATGGACAGACAAATGAGTGGACAATAATATTATCATAAACACATAAATGAGCTGGCCTTGAATGACCAGGGGCCTGTTTTTCACGAAACCTAGATTAAGGATTTTGCCTGGATTTATCAGCTATATCCTGGTTTAAATTAGCCAGGATCAGGGCTCAATCGGTTTCATGAAAGCGGAATTATCTTGGCAGAGGCTAAGGCTAAGGCTATTTATAGGATATTTTAAGCCAGGAGTCGGTTTCACTAATGTTATCGCACTTTAGTTACCATGGAGATTAAGCTGTGAAGTTAGCCTGCTCCAGACCAGGCTAAAAGCCAAGATTAGTTAATCCAGGGGTCGGGGGCGGAAGAACGCTGCTCTGTCTTTGGTTCCATGATTTGTCACGATCAAGGAATCAGCACTCGACCGCTTGGGCTTTTCAACGCGCATTCAGCCAGGCTTTACGATCCTGGCTCGCCAAAGCTGCTGCTTCTCAGCCTGGCTTGGCGTTAGTGGAACAGAATAAACCAGGCTATATATAGGGCTTTGGCAAACCTGGATTTGGCTTAAATCCTGGATTAGCTAATTCTGCCTTCGTGAAACAGGCCCCATTACAGGTTTGTAACTCTGAGTGTACAAATGGAACCAACCAAATGGTTCCATTTGTACACTCTCAGAGTTATGGTGGTCCTTGAAAATAAACAGGTTTGAGAAACCTCTGTATTGGTGGACTCCAGGGTTCCCACACATTTTTTTTTTCATTTCCAAAACCTTTCTAGAATATTTAACATGATTTCTAGGACTATATAACAATAATTCAGCTCAATAACGAGTCGCTTACTCCTATGCGCAATGCCCAAAGACAGTGGTTCTCAAACTTTTCAGGCCGCGACCCCCGAAATAATCATATTTTAACTGGGGACCCCAGCACCCTGACGAGCACTAAGAGTTAAGGAATTTTGTTTAACATGGTTAAAATAGCAGATCTACATAATCACAACGCCTCGCGTTGCGAGGCGTTGTGAGCATGTAGATCTGCTTCACAATTTCTGCCTCTAATATTTGACAATTTGGCCAATGTTTCATTTGTCATTTCAGAGGTATCAACAAAATCAATAACCAAAGACAATGCACAGCTAATTTTTCCAGGACCTTCCAGGACCCTTGATCAATTCCAAAACTTTTCCAGTACTGGAAAAATATTTTTCTAATTTCAAAATATTTCCAGGAATTTCATGACCGTGGGAACCCTGGGACTCCTAATGTGCCATAGTCTCCAAAACCTGGAGACTAGACATTCTAGAAACGGGGTCAAAATCCAGAATTTGCCACAGACACGGACAACGTCTTGGCCACGTCTTGTACGGACATAATATTTTTTGACGGGTGGAGGTGTGAGCTGGTGATGATGATGAGGATGTGTGATGGGTGTCCGGTGTGATGATGAGGATGTGTGATGGGTGTCCGGTGTGATGATGAGGATGTGTGATGGGTGTCCGGGGTGATGATGAGGATGTGTGATGGGTGTCCGGGGTGATGATGAGGATGTGTGATGGGTGTCCGGGGTGATGATGAGGATGTGTGATGGGTGTCCGGGGTGATGATGAGGATGTGTGATGGGTGTCCGGGGTGATGATGAGGATGTGTGATGGGTGTCCGGGGTGATGGCGACGTCTCATCTCCGTCTCAGGTCTGCCATGGCAGTGAGGGCAGCGTTCCAGCCAGGGGAGCCCATCACTCCACCACCTAAGAGGGTAGCGGGGGAGCATTGTGAGCTTGTAGATCGGCTATTTTCAAATGGCCGAAATCTATACACAATATAGCTGGGTCATTTATGGCACTTCCGTGACCACGAGAGCGAAGGTCCGTTTCTCAATGGATTTGTCATCTAGGAGGGTTATACATTTTTTTTGGCCGGGGTGTATTTTTCAAAATGTTTGACAGCTAGGGTAAAGGAAAAAATTACTCCCAAAAAGAATCTGCTTTAAGTGGGATGTGAGGGGTCAAACTAGGGGTTTTTAATTATTCTGAATCCATTGCAAGCATTTGTTTTGCACGAAAAACATTCCTTGGGCAAGAAATGGCCCCACAAAACGATGGTTTAGTGATGAGTCATCAATTTTCACAGTCTTTTGGGGTCCGTTTTTAGCCCAAGGAATGTTTTTCATGCAAAACAAATGCTTGCAGTGGATTCACATCCCACTTAAAGCAGTAATTTTTTCCTTTATAGTGTAGTGTATAGTAAGTGAATGAGACTGAAAATTACCCTAGCTGTCAAACATTTTCCCTGCCATTTTAAAAAATACACCCCGGCCAAATTTGTTTAATAACCCTCCTAGATGACAAATCCATTGAGAAACGGACCTTCGCTCTCGTGGTCACGGAAGTATTGGATTTGTCCCAACTAACAGGGCTGAAGTGGTTACTGTACTGTATGTTGTAATAATAATCAAAATCTTCTAACTAGTAACTCAAGTTTTCTAATAATTGTAGTAACGTAAAAAGTACAATATGTGCTGAGATGTAGTGGAATAGAAGCAAAAGTATAGAGAATTGGAAATACTCCAGTAAAGTAACATTATCTCAAAATGGTACTTTATTACTTTCTATCACTGCCTAAGACAGTGTTTCTCAATCTTTTTTCTGCATGGGCACACTTTTCATGTCCCAAGAATCCATGGGCACACCAACATAATACAGGGGTGTAAATATCGTCACTGTCGGGAAGAAACCTTGTATCTCCAAGTTTCAAATGTGTACATTTGTATATACTTACTGTTTGTTTAGACTTACTGTTTTCCTTTTTTTTTGTTCTTTCATTTTATTTTATTTACATATCTACTGCATAGTACTGTGTTCTATTCGTCTGTCATTCAATGTTATATGAGATACTTAAATGGTTTCCTGTGGAAATAAGCTTAGTCTTTTCTAGGATCTCCTTTTAGTAGACCTTGTACCAGTGAACTGTACCGTCATGAAACTGTACCTTTTCCTATGCAAACTTCTAATAAAGTCTTCAAACAATCAATCAATACGTTTCTTCGCAAAGTAAAGCCCTGCTTCATCACACAAGGCTGTCGCACAACAGTAGTGAAAACAGCAGATCTACAAGCACACAACACCTCGCACCGCGAGGCGTTGTGTGCTTGTAGATCTGCTGTTTTCACTAGTTTAAAGGAGTAGTTCACCCCCAAAATGACTTTTTTTCTATTGATTAGTCACGCCATGGAGAGTAGAGTTCAATAATATTTTTAGTTTTTTGTCGCATTCCTAAGACAAAAATGTGTTAACAATAAATTTAACCCCATTCGTTCCGGATGGTGACCCGTTTCGAAACGGGTCACCATCCGGAATCAATGGGGGTAAATTTACTCAAATCAAATTTTTGTCTTAGGAATGTGACAAAAACCAAAAAATATTATTGAACTCTAGTCTCCATGGCGTGACTAATCAATAGAAAGAAAGTCATTTTGGGGGTGAACTACTCCTTTAAATCATTTTTAAAATGATAAATACAATACTTTCAAGCAGTTTCAAGGGGCACCGGGCACACTTGACCCTTCTCAGGGGCACACCAAAGGTCCCCAGTGGTTGAGAAACACTGGCCTAAGAGAGCATTAAACAAACACTGAGCCCTGTGTCCTTCCTCAGCCACATTGCATCAGATATGTACTGTACAGTACAGTATGCGTGAGCGTGACCAACCCAGAACAACACCATATGAAACAGGGGGATGTTTAATAACATATTGAAGACAAACCTGGATGGCTGCCGCTCCCACACAGGTATAAGCCTTTAATTGGTGAACGATAATCTGCCAGAGAGGGCAAAGGTCGGGCGAGGTAGAGCTGATCCAACGACATCGATCCGTGAAAGATGTTCTGTAAAGATAAGAAAACACACATTTGTGTGTTTAAGTAATGCTTGTACTGTAGGGATGGGACCATATGAAAATGTCATGTCACGATTAGTGTGACCAAAGAAATCACGATTTACGATATTATCACGATAATCAAAATCCATTATCCTGGGGCGGAACAAGCGACGGGTTGTGAGCTTGTAGATCAGGCTATTTTTTGGCAAAGACATTTGATAGAAAGTGAAGAAAAGACTGTATGTATGTATATTAGAAGTACCTTTTACCAATTATAGAGGGTTTAAGTGATACAGGATATGCAGCTCGGGCAAATTAAAGGTGAATTGATCCCAGTGCATGACGGAGGACGATATCACTATAAATTAAATCTCCACGATTATCGTGAGTGTTTTTTATCACGATAAATGATAATATTGTGTATCGTCCCATCCCTATTGTACTGTACATTTCCCTTTCTTGTATTCTAATTACATCATGTCTTGTAGTTGTTCATACTGACAGACACTCCGGCTGTAAATGTGTCATAAAATATCCGAGCAATAAGTAGTAGCTCTGCTCAGCGCGTACAGTACAGTACATCAACCGGTTGAGTGACTTTGCATAGCGGATAAGAACTTTGATTGGGATTGACGACGTGTCGTAGTAAAAAAAAAATAGTCTGTAACCATTAACAGTTTTTAACAGCCCTGATGCTACTGCTGTGTGAAATGCAAAAGAGGGAAGATGTCTCCAGGATGTAAATGACTTTTTGACGTATGTAAATGACCTTTTATTCAGACAACAGTAGGGATGTGATGGCAGGCAAATCAGCTGCACGCCAACCTTTAAATCCCTGCTCGCTGTTAGCGTTCCTAACCGCCTGCCCCACCCGTTCACTCAGATCAGCCAACACAGGGATGCTGACAGAGCCCTCGCTAAAAACCCCAGGACAAAAATCCACTCGTCCGAGACAGTTTGCCCTCCTGGCCCCCAAACTGTGGAATAAACTCCCTGTCGCACTCAGAACTTCACTCACTCCCTAGCTTCCATTAGAACTACAGATTCAATCCCTAGCTGCCACCGTGGACTGAAGACTCACCTCTTCAGACTCCACCTAAACCCATAGCACTACTGTAACACTCCCCTTCCCTTAATGACCATACATGAAGCTAAATAGCATTTTTAGGTTATAGAAAAGTTTTTTTTCTTTCATTTTGACACTTGCTTTGGCAATGTAAACATATGTTTTCTCATGCCAATAAAGCTCCTTTGAATTGAATTGAATTGAATACATACCCCTCCTGTAAGGCCAAAGATTCTCTCCAGATCGGGGGGAGCCAGGATGTCTCTGCCCACCACAGACTCTTTGAACCCCGGGGCGTACTGTTCCACCCAGTCAAACGCTGAGGAGACAGACACACAACATTCCATGTTCCTTCGTTGTAACAGCGACCAGTGAGAAACACATATTTTTCTTTTTCGTTACTACTCACTTATATGATTTTGCATAGTATTGTATATTTGTCTGTCACTAAATGTTTCAATGAATTGAATACACATGACCCCAATGGAAACAAGCCATTGTGCTTTACTGGGTTCAATTTTTTTAGCAGTGTTTTTGTAATTGTATTGAATTGTACTGTGCATTGCTTTTGCAAACTGTTAATAAAGTATTCAATCAATCAATATAACTGTCCATAAACGATAACACACAGATAGATCATAGAGCAAGCATCAACATGTACACATGTGTGTCGCAATACTCAACCCTGCAAGCCAACTGACGTCATGATGACGTTATGATAACGTCCAACGGTGACTCCAGTGACGTTCAGAACTAGGCCAGATCACAGCCCATATATGGGGATGATCTTGACCAGGACGTCATATGGACTTTTTTGTTTGACAGGATTATTGTTATTGTTTGTAATGTTAGTTGAAATATGAGCATATAAGGTTATATTCTGGGACATAATCTGACTCGTTATGATATTTATCTGGCCTCGATCGGACCCTCTCTGATTAATCCAGGATGTCCGTTTTCGTGGGCAGGATTTATGTTGATTGAAATCAGGTATTATTCTAGGCCAGATCTGACTAGTCATGGTTTGACATGATCTGGCCCCAATGCAGACGTCACTGATTGGTCCAGGTCCTGACCGTGCTAGCTGGGAAAGGCATGAAGCCTTCATTTTTGTTTGACTGTGGTCATAAGCTCTGTCTACCTTCTGTATATATGTTTTGCATACATGGCTGCTGGGTCGCAAGACACATTTAAGTGTGAACTGACAATAAAGTACTAAAATCATATCATATCATATCATATCATATCATATCATATAATTCTGTGTCTCACCCAGGTCAGCGAAGTCCTCCCTGTCCTGCTCCGTCCACTCCCTGCCTTCCACATGGTAGGGGGTGAACTGGGTGAACAGTGACACCACATGACAGCCAGGGGGCGCCAGAGTAGGATCCAGTACAGAGGGGATGGTCATCTCAAGCATGGGCCTGAAAAATACGACATAATGGAGTTGAGACTGAGTAGTATGTAATTTAGTTTTAGTCATATTTTAGTTGTCTGAAAAGTTTTCGTTTTAGTTGACTAAATCCACAGTTGATTTTGTCAGCAAAACTGTATTTTGGCAGGCCTTGATGGTGATTTTACACTGCATGCTGAAAATAGTCGACACATTGGTGAGCTTGTAGATCTGCTATTTTCAGATTGCAACACCCGAGCTCAAGTTAACCAAACATAAAATGGCTTGTCTTCTATCTTCTCCACTCGTCCCTCCATAACATTTTAGTCTAGTTTTTTTGGTTGATGAAATTGTCAATATATTTAGTCTTTAATTTGTCAGTGAAAAAAGGCAGTTGAAAAAAAGTTTTGTCATGTTTCAGTCGACAAAATCAACACTATTGTGTGTGTGTGTGCGCGCATGCGTCTGCATGTGTGCATGTGTGTGCACGTCCATCTGCGTGTGTGCATGCGTGCATGCGTGTGTGTGACTGCGTGCACCTGGCTGAGTAGCGTCCGTTCACAGCGTCCAGGTATGCAGCTTCCAGGACCTCCACGTTCTCACAGTTGAGGTGGATGGAGCACTGGTGGTGAGGACCTGGCGTCCCGTCAGGAGTAGGAGACGCTAGGAAGTTGGGAAGCTTGTCCACGGCCACTGTGTTTGTATTGGGATTACTCATTTATGCTCTATGAATTTATTGATTTTTGCCATAGCAAAGAGTGTGCTTGGACTTTAGTCAGCCATGTGAATAGTTACATTTACAGCTGTGTCACGGTCATCACACAAGTAAAACCGCACTGTTAAATATTGTGCAATGACGTAATGTTGAGTGGCAAAAGGCTGTCTACACCAGGGGTTTTCAAAGTGGGTGACGGGGCACCCTGGGGTGCCGTGAGATCATTTGATAATATTTGGAATTTATTTGGACACTTAAAAACATATTTAGTATAATTTTAACCCTGCAAGGCCCGAATTAATTTCTACTGGCCAAAATAAATTAAAAAAAATCAGATGGTGTCCTAATCACAGGAAAATGTAATGTTAAAAAATGTATAATGTTTTTGTAAGATTTTATAGCCATAAATCATAAATCATAAATCATGCTCTAATTTGCATTTTGGGGATATTCCTCACAATAATAAAATATGTACATGTTCTAGACATTCTAATGATCACGAAAAACAATATTACAGGCATTTTACTTATGTTTTAGTGAGGAATAGCTCCAGTTAAAAAGTGAGATGTTGTTCGTCCAGACGCTGGAATTTCAACTTCTCTGGGAGGTGTGAATGTCAGTCTCTGTGAGGGGTATTAATATGCAAATATCGTGGCCAATGGCATTGTAATACTAAACAATAGGATTTAATGGTGATGTTAATGTGAAAAAAGAACAGGAAAAATTATTATAACATTTCTTTTAAAATGATTTAAAAAACGTTGCCAAAAAGCTACGCTGGGCCTTGCAGGGTTAAACTTGAAGTACAAAGTTATTTTCAGTCAGTCCTAACCAAGATGGCTGTTATCGCAACGTTTTCCTCGCAATATAATCGCTAGAATATGGCATAAATATGAGGTGTTGGGAGTGAAAATTATGAATATAATGTAGGGGTGCCTTGGATGAAAATAATATTTATTTTATAGGGGTGCCCTGAGACAAAAAAGTTTCAATTAAGAAAGATAACTATAACAATAAATATATTGTTGTAAAAATAGTTCAGACTCTGGACTGGATGGCTGAGTTCACACTACTACCATTCCAACAACGACAGTGGCAAACCAAACAATATCACTGGGAGCACTTTGAGAAAAATATCGGAATAATCATAAATCATAAAAGTAATATTTTCATGTCTTGAATTGATTCGAAAGTTTAACGGATAAAGGGGGGAAAGGGAAATGGGTTGTTTACCGTTGATCTTGGTGACAGGAGAGGTGTAGTCAATCTGATCAACAGCTTTCATGAAATCAGGAGATAAGGAACCCTAGAATGACCAAAGATTATTACAAAACACGTTAAAACAGCTTCATGTTCACATTACAGTGTTGGCCTCCTTTTTGTCAACATAAAGGAAATTATTACGTTGTATATTCTCAATATAAACACAAAGATCCACTCCTGATTTATAGTCACATTTAATTGTATGCACAGTATGAGCAATACTACTATAATATACAGTATGTTAAATCTTTTTTTTTATCTATTTGTTTAACTGTGTTTTAAGCAGAGCCAAACGCAAAGTAATTTCATCCTGCTTTGAAATCCCAGCTGTACAGATATGAAAGTACACAAAGGAAACATGAATTCAAATATAGTCAAGCATTTGACATTCTACATGTGCATGTTGTTGTATAAATCAGGGGTCTTCAACGTTTTCAGGCCAAGGACCCCTTAGTTGAGAGAGTGATGAAGCAGGGACCCCCACAACCTGTTCATAGATTCCATATAGTTTCATTGTTTGACAGCACAATCATCAGTGTATTTTGGATTTGTGTCAATTTGTGTTTTCAGATATTTAACCATCAATACTTAATAAAGTTGACCTTTCACTCTGTACTTTGTCTGCTCTTTTCCCCCTCTACGCCAAAAATAGCCGATCTACAAGCTCACAACGCCTCGCAGAGCGAGGCGTTGTGAGCTTCTAGATCTACTATTTTTGGCTAAAGTTCTCAGAATAAGGACACTAGGGTTCAAGTGGTTAATATAAAAAAAGAGAAAAAAGTTTCTATCACAAAGATTTGGAGGACCCCCTATAGTAACTCTGAGGACCCCCTAGGGATCCCGGACCCCCTGTTGAAGACCCCTGGTATAAATATTATTAATCATTTATTTTAATTTGTTTCATTTGTTGCATTATTATACACTTCATTACCTGTGGAGCGAGCTTCTTGAAGGTGACATACGCTGTAGCGTTGGACAGAACCACTTTACTGTGGATCTCTGTTCCATCCTTCATCACAACGCCCTTAGCAGCACCGTCTGAGCCCACCAGCACCTGATCCACCTCCTGAAGAACACATATGGAGATGTAGACCACACAACACCACATTGATATTGAATAAAATACACACCATCAACTGCTGCACAAAATAGTTCATTTGAATGTTTTTGTTTTCCTTCAAGTTTTAACCCACGGTTTTTTGTAACCCATTTTTCACCCAGTGCCAGTTGCCTAAGCTGTAATCCTGGGCGCTGCTCTCCCTCTACCACCCCGGGGAGAGCCCTGAACTGAGCTCATGCTTCCTTCATTGCATGAGGAGTGAGCAGGCCGCTTCTTATCACCCGACAGTTGAGAGATTCCCCAGATGGACGTAGCGTGTGATAGGAACACGTTATTCCAACCAGTTCCTTTCCCCTCCATCAGGCACCCCGGCTGGGCAGGGGAAGGCAGAATAGAGACCAGGATTACTGCATGTTTTTGTGAGGGTATCTACCCTAGGTGACATGGGGAGAACATGCAAACTCCACACAGAAACCACACAGGCACTTTTGCCAACCCCACCTAGGGTGTGGGCAGGAATCGAACCCAGGACCTTCTAGCTGTGAGGCGACAGCGCTACCGACTGCCCCACCGTGCCCCCCTTGAATGAATTATTTATGTATGAAATGTGAAAAGAGGTTCACAATCTCCCCTTCTTTTCCTGAGTCTTTAAGGTATATTTAATAATTGTACAAAAGGTGTTTTTGCAGAACATTATGATGATTACCTTAGACCTTTTGGATATAAAATGTCACTACTACATCATTTTATCATATTAGACATTTATGTGACATTCTTTTATTCATCTTTGAGTTATGTTGAGTTATGTTTTGTGAGGTCACAAGTGACCGTGACCACCAAATTGAAATTCAACTCAGTTCATTCTCCACATTCCAAGTGGACGTTTTGTGCCAGATTTGAAGAAAGACATTCCTGAGACGTGTGAGACGTGTTCATGAGACTGGGAGGACGTATGGTTGGACATATGGACAACAGCTGTCACCGGTGGAGCCATAAAAACAACAACTTCATCATTGAACACCGTTAAATGAAAGCAGCCATGAAACGTCTTGAATAGGAGACAGAAGCACCTCACCTGTTCACTGAAGATGTGTGCTCCGTGGGAGAATGTTAGAGAGGCCGGGGCTGACATTTCTAAAATTTTGGTGAAAATATCGAAAATAGCAGACCTCCAAGCTCACAACGCGTCGCGCTGCGACGCGTTGTGAGCTTGGATGTCGGCTATTTTCGGTGCTTGATACCACACTGAACTTAAGCATAATCAAGTCAACACTTGAGATGTGGCGTAACAGCATGGATTACACAGAGAGGGCAATTCTTTCAACATAAGATGCTGCGTTCAAGTTCAAGAGAGTTTGGACAAGGCAATTCTCTTGAATGCTGCCTTCAGGTATGGCATGGAAAGAGGGGGCATTTGCGTTTATTTCACCATAGTAAAAACTGCATTCATGGTCTGGAGAGGGCACTTTTTTACAGAGGAGTAAAAGGGCAGGGGCTCAAGCCCCCTTTGATGTCTATGTGAGAGCACCTCACCTGTTCAGTGAAGATGTGTGCACCGTGGGAGCGGGCAGAGCTGGCGATAGCCTTGGACACGCCCCCCATGCCCCCCTCCACGTACCCCCACGCCCCCTTCTCCTTCTCCAGCTCCCCCATCACATGGTGCAGGAGGACATACCTTCAAGGACAGAACATCAAACTGATGATTTGAACAGATCACAGCAGTGTTGATCTTGACAGCACATTTTAGTCTAGTTTTTATTTGTTGACGAAATTGTCAATATATTTAGTCTTAGTTTTAGTCACCATAGCTTAGTTTTTGTTTAGTTTTTATAAGGTTTTCGTCAGGGAAAAAAGGTTGACGAATATCTTTCGTTGTAGTTCTAGAGAAGTGGTTCTCAACCTTTTCAGGCCGCGACCCCCAAAATAATCATATTTGAACTGGGGACCCCCCTCCCTGACGAGCACTAAGAGTTGAGCAGAGGCGACTATAATCGCAATTTCTGCCTCTAATATTTGACAATTTGGCCAATGTTTAATTTGTCATTTTAGAGGTATTAAAAAGTCTTTAAATTGTCACTTTTGATAAGTGGAGATAGCCTCTCTTAAACTTTATGTTGGGTTGTTTACTGTTGAGAGAGAAAACAATGTTTCACATTAAGTTAATCATCTGGGGACCCCCCAAAACTATTTGGGGACCCCCCTGGGGGTCCCGACCCACAGATTGAGAACCACTGATCTAGCTGACTAAATCAACACTGGTGTGTGTGTGTGTGTGTGTGTGTGTGTGTGTGTGTGTGTGTGTGTGTGTGTGTGTGTGTGTGTGTGTGTGTGTGTGTGTGTGTGTGTGCGTGCGTGCGTGCGTGCGTGCGTGCGTGCGTGCATGGGTGTGTGCTTGATGTTAGTCTCACCCACTCCCAGGATTATTAGGACTGGTCATTGCTCCTATGACAGCATCAGTAGCCAACGTCGCTATGAGAGGCTCAGACTCAAACCAGCGGTTCAGGATCTGAAGGTGTAGGACAGAGTAGACACACTCAGTAGCCTTGAAGCAAGCGTTTTAAGCTAAACTAAATCACATGTCAGGAATAACAAACCTTCATTGCCGGTGCCGTTACAATCTCATAGAAGTCTGGGATATTCTTTCCCAGTTTCAGACCTGTCAGTAAAATATAGTTTAGTTTTAAGTAATACAGAGTTACATTAACAGTTAATGTTTAATATGCAGTGGACTGAATGCAACTGTCTGGGTAATGGCCCTATGTCAAACAAAGCACATTTAACTATGGGCATCAGAATCATCATACCACATTTAACTATGGGCATCACAGTCATCATACCACATTTAACTATGGGCATCACAGTCATCATACCACATTTAACTATGGGCATCACAGTCATCATACCACATTTAACTATGGGCATCACAGTCATCGTACCACATTTAACGATGGGCATCAGGGTCTTGGCAGCAGCCAGCCTCTTCCTCAGGGGTCCTGCGTTGATCCCTGGGATGTCGACAGGAGGGGCGTCCAGGATGGGGTGGATGGCCACCGCTAGTTTATCCAAGTGTGAAACAAACCT
The DNA here is from genome assembly GCF_963921795.1 of Nannobrachium achirus. Classification (NCBI taxonomy): domain Eukaryota; kingdom Metazoa; phylum Chordata; class Actinopteri; order Myctophiformes; family Myctophidae; genus Nannobrachium; species Nannobrachium achirus. The sequence continues at coordinate 6,979,470 of NC_137833.1, read as the reverse complement.
GGGAAACGCCTGCATAGAGGTCAAAGGTTGTTAGTGTGATGGTTGGGGTGGAGGGTGAGGAGACTGAGGACTTACACAACTATGTTTGAGAGAAAATAAGACAGGTTAATATATTGATGGAGATATTGCTGAAGCGAGTTTTCAAGTTGTAGTGAAATATGTCATGAAATGTGTCACACCAGGCCATTAAGATTGTATACAAGGAGGGTGGGAAAGTCTGCATTCATCCATCCATCAGCCTTCCATTCATTTCAATTCAAAGGAGCTTTGGCATGAAGAAACGGACATTTACATTTACATTGACTGCCCCAAACGCTCACGAATGTTTCCCCCCTAGTCTCAGTAAAAATTGGCGACGCTATATAGGTGGGCGACGTCATCTATCTATAAATGCGACAAATCTCTGTCTGTTTGTTTGTTTGTTTGTTTGTTTGTAATCCGCGTATCTCGAGAACCGTTCATCCCACCGGCTTCAGATTCGGCACGCGCGTTCCCCGCCGCCGCGCGGAGTGTAGTGCCGGGCCTCGACCCGACCCGACTCGCGGTTTTCCGAAACCGGCGCGAAACGTTCGGAATCTCCTTATGCAGAGCTGATTGTTGACATCAGACTGTTCCGGAGGAAATCGGCGCAAGCGCTGACTCATTGTGAGCTGATTGTTGACATCAGACTGTTCCGGAGGAAATCGGCGCAAGCGCTGACTCATTGTGACATCACTTCATAAAAGGCTCTGACATCACGTACGCCACATGAGTCAACAAAAAATCTCTGTGAATGTGTATGTATGTATGTAATCCGCGTATCTCGAGAACCGTTCTTCCCACCGGCACGCGCGTCTGACATCAGAGTTTTCAGCAACCGGTACTGTGTGTGCAGAGATCTCCATATAAACGGGTCCTATGACAACAGGTATATTGGGGTTTGCATTAAAGGGTGGGGCATTCATGGGGTCTGCTCCAAAAAATAAAAATAAAATAAAAGAAACAAAGACAAACATAAGACAAGCAACAAAGCGTGGGACTGGGAGGGTTACTTGAATGATGCAGATTTAAGCAGGCTGCGTATTCTGCTTAAAGAAGAAACAAACAAAAAGCGACAGAGATCTCATATATGGGCATAAAATGGACGCAGATAAACAGATATCTCCATATATGGCATATATGGGCATAAAATGGACGCAGAATCACAAAGATCTCCATATACGGGCATAAAGGGACACAGACAGACAGATACAGAGATCTCCATATATGGGCATAAAATGGACGCAAATAGACAGATATCTCCATATATGGGCATATATGGGCATAAAATGGACCCAGAACTATATCTGCAGTGATCTCCATAATGTTATATACATAAAATGGACGCCGACATAAAATGGACGCAAATAGACAGATATCTCCATATATGGGCATATATGGGCATAAAATGGACCCAGAACTATATCTGTCTGCAGTGATCTCCATATATGTTATATACATAAAATGGACGCCGACAGATAGATACAGATATCTCCATATATGGGCATAAATGGACACAGGCAAACAGATGGTCAAAACGGGTCCTATGACAACAGGTATAATGGGGTTTGCATTAAAGGGCGGGGCATTCATTCCCTATTTACATCGTTCCCGAGTTGGCCAGGTCGCTGACTAGACGCTGGGCCGCCCGAAGGGCGGCCCAGCTTCTAGTATAGATAAAAACAAGAATCAACCTGTTATAGCGCCCCCATGAGATCAATGTGAAAACATTAAAGTGGCATTTCTTCCTCTGCCTTGTGGGGATGTGTGTGTAAGGTTTCAGGGAAATCGCATGCTGTGTTTATTATTTTAGGTATTTTGTTCAAAACGGAGCATTCTTTCAAAGTTTGGAAGCGAATCAGGATGGAATACGAAAACTCTTTGAAAATCAGTTTCGTTTAATGACTATAGAGATACTGTGTACCGATTTGTGTGGTGTTTGGACACAATGTGTAGGAGTACTGTCCAACAATCTGTCTCCTGGTGGCGCTATAACAGGCCCATGTGAAATATTGGGGGCAGATGTTCTGCTCTGCCACCCAGGGAGTGTGCGTGCACGGTTTCGCTGCCATCGTGCCAACGGTGCCAGAGATTAACTGTTCACAGACAGAAGGACACACACTTGTAAAGTGCGTTGGATAGCCTATATAAATGCACCATTTACCATACGAGGACAGATAGACGAACAGGGTGCAAAGCATAGTCTCGGCCAGGCCTTTTGGCCTGGGGGAGACAATGACATTAGAACCTCTTCATGACAAGTGCACACTACACCATACCTCAGCATCCTTCTGTGAGAACTTGCCGATCTCCCTCTGGTTGAAGGCCAGGTCTGCCCCCAGGGTGAGAGACCTGGGAGGGGCTCCCCCCACCCCCTCCTCCAACATGGGGGTGAAGGCATGGGGGTTCCTGGAGTACACCTTGAGCCCATGTTTCTAAAGCACACAAATACACAAAGGCAATGGCAACGTTATTGTATATACTGCATACACAAACACGTACATTAATACCACTTTCTTATTTGATGCGACTTCATGAAGTAAAAGAAACACACACTTGTGTTTACCTTGAGCTCTAGGTCTCGGTAGATGTGGGGTCTCAATAAACTGAGCAAATATGAACATCTGGAGAAGTGGAAACCTGCATGATACGACAGTTATGGAACATCGTACACAATCAGACTTTGATAACAACTTATATTGACATGCCATGTTGTGGAAAAAGAAAGAAACATATTTCCCAGTTAATTCATTCAATTAATAAATTCCCTCACTCGCTGACTCACTGACTAACATCACTTTCATGCTATCTTGAATGCCACAGTTTTTAAATGTTACTTATAAGGGATTATGGCACTCGTTATGTACAGTAATTCAAAATGACCACTCACACACACACCACTTGCCTAAATTGATTGAAAAACGTAATAATTACGGTTGCTAAGAATGGATTGTGTAATGTGTGACCAAAAGTGGTCATCTTGTGTGTGTGCTGGAATTATAACGTTACTTCATCACCCAGACCCTGACTGAACCTCATGATGAGGTCATCATCGTACCTGGGAAGATCTCCTCTGACACGGCTGCTCCTCCAAGCACATGTCTGCGCTCCAACACTGCTGTTTTTAAGCCTCCCTTCTGGAGATAGGCAGCCTGCAGAGCAATACATATATATACACTGTTTTAAACCTCCCATCTGGAGATAGGCAGCCTGCAGAGCAATACATATATAATATATGCACGCACGCACGCGCACGCGCACACGCACACGCACACACACACACATCCTATAGCTTGAAAGGACTTCACAGGGATGTTGGGATATGTGTTGGAATATTTCAGATGTCATTACTCACTGCCACCAGTCCATTGTGACCTGGGAATTAAGAGATCATTGTTAGACATCACTTCATGACATAAAATGTAATTAAAAATAATGAATGTTACCCACTGAGCATTTTGAGGTATATTAGTTGCCTAATAGTGGTGTTTTTATCTTCAACACCACGCGTTGAAAATCAGTGTTGTAAAGGTCTAGATTTGATATTTTTTGCTAGTTGTTTAGTCGGCTATATTTACACGGGTTGCTACACTAGACCACTATTAGTCGGTTACAAAAAGTCTACATTTCGCCGTTAGCGGCCGTCGAAAGTAGTGAAAAGAAGGGCGACGGTGGGATTCGATCAAGCGATCTCTGACACTCAAGTCGGCGACGCTATCCACTCGGCCATCAATGCTGATATGATAGTAAAGACTTTCTGGCCGTATTAAAAGGTGACATTGCCCACCTGTGTTCATTTTAGGGTAGTGCGCATTGTTGAGGAAACTACATGTATTGGGCGCCTAATAATTATTTTGTTTAATCAATACGTATTGAATGATTTGGCGGAGGCGGCGCCGCGGCTGTGTTTGACTGTGTGTATTGCTGTCAGAAATGTAATTCAGAGTAGCACGCTGTCTGGACGTTTCCACTTTACAGTGAGTGACCACACACAATCACGGTAATTAATTAACACTCTACCGGCTTACCGCGCCTTAGTACCAAGGATAACTTTTACATGGTCTAAAGATAGTCGTTGAAAAGCTGTATTTAAAACGACTACACCCAGACCGTCCAGACGTATACCTTATAGTGATGAATGGCTATTAAAATAATTTTACACCAATATTTGGCTATCAGTTCTGCAACGTGAAGTTGTTTTTTTAAAGAATGTTTATTGAAATATGGATTAAATCTAATTGTCTAAATTCGGTGTAAATATAAACGTTGATAAGGCGACTATAATTAGTTGGCTAAATCTCGGCTAGATCTAAACTATACTTAATAATGATCAACGGATATTATAATTATGTTAGTCCAATATTAGGAGATCAGTTAAGCACCTTACTGTTGTTTTTTTTAATAAATTGTTATCGAATCATGGAATAAATTGCAAAGTATATTTTCGGTGTGAATATAACCGGAATCTAGCCGGGTGAAATTAAGGCTAAAAAAAAACTAGTCGTGTAAAAAACGACTATTGCTCAGTGGGTAATTGACACCTATTAAAGACATTCATGCCATAGGCGATAGGCCAGTGGTTCCCAAAGACTGGGACCCATTTGTGGGTCATGGACACATTTTTATGGGTCTCTTTATTTTCTGTTCACTACATATTGTTTTTGTAATTTATTATTATTTAAAATATATTTTCAACAAAAAAAAACATTCCCAAAAAGCAAAAACTTTCATGAATTAAAAACAAAAAATAAATGATTTTCCTGAAGAAATCAAAGAAAACCCGAAGACATTTCAAAATTTTTAAAACAAATGTTTTAGAAGTTGTGAAATTATCTGATCTACAAGCTCACAACGTGGCGCGAAGCTACAAGTTGTGAGCCTGTAGATCTTCTATTTTCACTAGTAGTCTTGGCTACACATAAACTATCCTCCAAGCAATCTGATCAATGATCAGACAGGTATTATGGAAAGACAGATCTGTCTGCACACTGCACAGGTCAGCTTGTGCAAGCGAGCTGAAGTCTTTTATTATAGGCTAACTGGCTCTGTGTAACTGTAAGGTCGTCGAGTCCAAAGTTGAATCAGAGTGTAACATAACGGACAACATATCGGCTATTGGAGACTACAATTGCACATGGATATTAATATATAGCCCATCCAAACATATCACAACAGTCAACGAAACTTCGCAAATAAGTTGCAAATCATGCATAAATTAAAGTTGGCTACTATAGGCTATTCACCATCACCAGCAACGTTACACGCGTTGAAAAGATACGCCTTTTTTTGGGGGGTCATTTTCATCCGTTCCACTGACCTACCTCCTCCGATGACCAGTGCGTCGTACTGGGCTTGGACAGCGGAGTGACTGCTGTCTCTAACTGCTCTAACTGTCACCAGAGTAGCAGCATTCTGCCTGGCTCGTCCTGTCCTGATCCACACCGCTGCAGCCATAGCACAAATACTGACGACAACACCACCAGACCCCTCCCACTTCTCTGCTCCTCTACTCCTTGACCCAGTGTGGGGTCAAGCTGATCTAAGGTCTGTTTGATGACACATGGTACAGTAAAGTAAAGCTGATATCTGTGTTTTGTGCATTTCCTCTATTGACTCTATAATTTCTTTTCATATGTTATAGGCTAATTATTCATAGTCAGATATCAGACTCAAATCAGAAGGAACACATTTTCCCCTCCATCAGGCGCCCCGGCTGGCCAGGGGGAGGCAGTATAGAGACCAGGATTACTGTTTTTTGTGAGGGTACCTACCATAGGAGACACGGGGAGAACATGCAAACTCCACACAGAAAGGCCCTTTTGTCAACCCCACTTAGGGGTATGGGCCCTGATGACGTGGAGGAGAGAACACGCCCCCAGCGGGGATCGAACCCTGGAACTTCTATCTGTGAGGCAACAGCCTCAATGGAACACATGCACACAATGCTATTTTTACATAATTATTTTATTCAACACTTATTTTTTACAAATTGGTGACAAAGATGGTAATGTTTAATGTTAATTTTGCATGTATTGGAATGTTAAATTTAGGGAATACAATCAACAATTTACAAATCAACATTTTGTAATGTAATAATTACATTACATCTCTTTTAGACATTGTACGGAAAAGTCCTACCAAGGTGAATGAGAGAGAGAAATTATACATGAAATACTCAAGTGAAGTAAAAGTATCTCATCGCACTTGTTATGTAGCCTACAATATTTAAGTATATGTACTTAGTTACTTTCCACCACTGCCAGCAGAATCCATCTGTTAGGATCAACAGTTAAATGGCTTGATGACTGTTAATGAAAAATAAACATGTAAATCAGCCCTTCCATGTACATTTGTTGTCTTTGTGGAAATTTCATTTTAAACTAAAGATTAAATGTGTCTAATCAGTGTGATTGACAGGAGAGATGATCAGAGGAGCTGTGTTTTTACCATCATTATTAGGACCAGGACTGAAGAATGGAAAGAGTTCCTCAGTGAAGGTGCAGCCAGTGAAAGAGTGGAGATGAACTCTGGCCTCCACATCATAAAAGGAGACCAGACCCTCCTCATAATCCACAAACACTCCCACTTTCTGGAGCTCCTGTTTTACAGGGAGGAGGACAGTAGGGCTGGCAGCAGCCATGTACTCATTTCCATTCCTTAACACTATGGACCAGTAACCATTGTTGGGGTGCAGTGATATGTTTCCCTTCCTGCTGACAGACTCTCTGGCCACTCCTAAATCCCACTCAGTGTTCCCTTCAACCTGAACCTTATAGTAAAACCTTCCTGAGGAGAAGCTTTGTTTTCCTAAGACACAGGCACCTGAAGAGAATCGCTCTCTGTTGTCTGGGAGATTCTGCTTTACGTTTCCACAACTCACTTTTTTTCCATCCTCAGACAGGATGAGTTTGCAATGGGCTGTATCAGGGTCTAGAGTTACATCCACTGCATATTGCTGGATCCTCCCAAGCTCATCACACAGCATCTCCACCCCTTGGTTCAGTGTCTTCTTCATCTCTTGTCTGAGTGTCTTCTCCAGCTGAGCCACAGCTGTCCTCACAGTCCCCACATATGAAGACTGAAGGACATTGACCTTTGTCCAGTCCTTGGTGGGTGGAGGGGCGTTGATGGATGTGACGTTCTGGAGGAGGTGGAGGTGGTCTTCAGTGTGTGAGAGCTGCTTCAGCTCAGAGCTTCTCTTCTTTAACTCACTGATTTCCTGTTGCAGATCTTTAATGAAGCCTTCAGCCTGTTTCTCTGTTGTTTTCTGCTTCTTTTCAATCACATCAATGAGCTCAGCCTGGCTCCTCTCAATACAGCTGATCAGAGCAGTGAAGACCTGCACACTGTCTGCTATCTCTCTGTCTGCATCTTTCTTACTGAGCTGTACTGAGTGTTGGACCTCCTGAATCTTCACTTGTCTCTCCTGGATCATCTGCTGAACTTCAGCCTCTGTCTTTCCCAGCTCAGCCTTCTTCCCTTCATATTCTTCTTCCAGAGATACAGTTTGATGTAACTTGTGGTCTGACTCAGTGCAGATCTGGCAAACACACATGAGGTCAGTCTTACAGAACAGCTCCAGAGGTTTGTCATGTTTCTGACACATATAATCTTCCAGGTTCTTTACGGGGTCGATGAGTTTGTGTCGTTTTAACCCTGTGAGTCTCTGATGAGGCTCCAGGTGAGTCTCACAGTAGGAGGTCAGACACACCAGGCAGGACTTCACGGCCTTGAGTTTGTTCTCAGTACAGAAGTCACAGGAGACTTCATGTGGTTCAGCAGGTTCTGGGTTTGTGTTGGAAGGCGTTTTAAGCTGCTTTGACATCTTGAACTGATCAGCCATCTCAGATATGAAAGTATTAACAGAGAACTTTGGTCTCTTATCAAAGGTTTCTTTGCACAGAGGACACTGACACACATCACTGCTGTCCCAGTAATGTGTGATACAGGTTTTACAGTAGTTGTGTCCACATGGAGTGGTGATTGGATGAGTGAACACATCCAGACAGATAGAACACAGGAACTGCTCTTCAGACAGGAGACTGGTGGCAGACGCCATTTCTACACACTGAAAATAAACACGGAAAGAAATGTAATTGTTTCTAGACTTCTAGATTGAATGTATTTCTCCCTTTAGTGGTGACAGCTTAATAGTTATGAATCTAATCTGGATCATCATATTAGAATAGAGCTCAATAATGTTGGCACATACTGTAAGGAAAGCCTGTGGTTTTTACCAACCGAACGACTAGACTACAGGATTTCCAGGAAATCAAAACTAAGGAAGGACCGTGTCTGCTACAGTTTAATATGCCTTTGTTCTCTGTAACAGAATAATAAGTCTTTATCTGATGTACTCACCTTTCTTTACGTTCTCAGTATTCCAGCCAAAATCCTTTGAACTGAAACGTTTTTAGTAGAGAGTGTCTGTGTGTTGATGTGTATGTGTATGTCTATGTGTGTGTGTATGCTTCCACCAAACTACATGAACACTCTGACTTTCACTTTACTGTAGATTGCGTCACTAAAGAGGCTGCTCTGTTTCTAACTGCTGTTAACCCTTCACAGCCTCCACTCTTCTCTGTCTGTTTCTCCCTCTGGTGGGCCACGAGGGTAGCCTATTGCAAGTGGGCCCCCAAATAATTGACAAAACATGAAGACTTTAAAGTTAATATAATATTAATATGAAAGATGTATGTTAAAAACAATTTCATTGTCCACCACCACAGAGGTTGTGGTTCAAATCCATCGTGGTGCATCTGACTTTGTCGGGCGTCTATGGGAACACAGTTGGCCCGTGTTTGGGAGAAGGAAACCGGGCGGGGAGGAGGGTGATACAGGTCATTGCACGTACTCCTACGGGCTGGGGGGGGGGGCAACCTGTCAGCAGGGAGTGTTGAGTGGGAGGAGTAGGACAAAGGCTCTACGTCCTCCCGGTGGGGGCTCCTCACTGGCAGGTGAGCCAGTAGGATACAACAACAGTACGTCCTCCCGGTGGGGGCTCCTCACTGACAGGTGAGTCAGTAGGATACAACAGTACGTCCTCCCGGTGGGGGCTCCTCACTGGCAGGTGAGCCAGTAGGATACAACAGTACATCCTCCCGGTGGGGGCTCCTCACTGGCAGGTGAGTCAGTAGGATACAACAGTACGTCCTCCCGGTGGGGGCTCCTCACTGGCAGGTGAGTCAGTAGGATACAACAGTACGTCCTCCCGGTGGGGGCTCCTCACTGGCAGGTGAGTCAGTAGGATACAACAACAGTGACAACTGCACAAATGTGTGTGTGGGGTAGAATCAATTGTCATAACGACTACATTGGGGAGAAAAAAGGGGTAAAAATAATTGTCTACTCTAAATTAAAAACACATTTTAAAAACAAATTTTATTTTTTCTTCTTTAAAACCTCGACACTTGAAACAATCAATTGAAAGAGAACATGATCTGAAAATGTACACGGCCCACCCATCTGACTACTTAAGGCTGATGTGTTAAGTGGTCAAATGTGTGGGATTTTCATGTGGATCCTGACGCAGAAAAGGATGAAGAACCACTGGTTTAGTGTTCCGGACGGGTTATTACAGGGGTGAAATAGGATGTTTAAGTCTTTTATTTTGGATAGAGACAGTGCATGTGGAGAGAGTAGAGGGAATGACATAGGCCTACAGTAGGAATGGACAAGGGCACTCACTCACTGATCAGGGCCTTCAGGGCATCCTATCTGTGATGTATGATTCCACATTTGGGGAGGTTTTCAGACCGCCCAAGCCCTACGGACATACGTATATTATAAAATGAAAGTTAAATGTACCAAATATTATGTCACAAAATGTATTAGACTAGTGGACATGCTTCTGTGTCAGAAGAGGTAAGTGAACCATGTGAAAATGATATTCCTTGTGTGCTGGCTACTCCTACAACACATCTATTTATGCATTCTTTCTTTGATTTCACTTTATCACACTACGCTTTGAAAACAAAATAACGTAGTACAGCTTGTCATACAGGCAGTGAGAAATAAATTAGAAATGTCACAACAAAACTTGAACATTCAGACAGAGAATTGTAATGGGAAGAAACAGCTGTTAGAATTGAGTTTAATGTACGGTTAAATTCGTGGTACTGGTTGATTGCATAGCCATATGCAATTAATAAAAGACAAGGCAACGTACAGCTTACTTTTACTTGTTGGTCCCCTAAAATCCACACCAAGCACAGCAACTGTAACTATATTGGTCATGAGACTATTATCTGTATGGGGATGCATTGGTGCAACATAGTTGCACAAAACATGCACCTGCAGCCTTGGTGTGTGGTCACAGTTAGACGTGAAGTCATTAAAGTGTTTACTGGAACTCACTCAAGGACCCCTGGGGGTCCCCGGACCCCACTTTGAAAACCGTTGGGGTAGAGTATGTTAAATACAACTAGCAGTGCACATCTGTATTCTGTTGTGGTTGGAGGTGGTCTTGCTATACTCTTCCATTGAGAACTTCAGACCCTGGTGTTTGGGTACAGTAGGACACCTAGTGGCCAAAACATAGTACTGCCTGAAGTGGCGAGCAGGCCTGTTGTTGTCTTGGCCCAACAGCAGGCAACCAGGGCTCCAATCCCAGGAAGGACATGAAACGTTACGGATTGCATCTTTAATGTTTCGTCCCAGTTCACTCTCCAGTTGCTACTCCACTCTGACAACAGAATAGCGTACCATTTTCAGAACATCTAAATTCTCATCTGTTAACAGGCGTATTACTTGGAATGCAACAGACCAACCTTTCAACTTGTAAATAACACTTTGCCTTTTTTTCACGCCAGACCTGAGACCTTGTCGGCGAGGGAGGAACATCCATCTTGCCACGTGGATATAAATCAGGCTCAATAATCTGTGGCGACAATGAGAGACCGTCCATGCCTGTGTTGAGCTCCAAGGATGGCGTGCGTCCTAACCTGGGATCACTTCCAATTTATGGCTTTTGATCCTTGAGCCTACGTCATTTTGTAGTCAAAACGGACTACACTTTGGCCGGAACTACCAAAACGGAAAACATTTTTAACCCAAAACAATTCCCAGCGCTCAAGGATATCATTTTAGGACCTACCCTGCAATAAAACCCTTGATGCAGTGTAGTTTTGCGTATTCTTTTTTGAAACGTTCGTTTGGTATATCCATCTTTTAGTCCAACTCGCAGCGACTGGCAAGACTACACTTCTCTAGCATTTAAACAGGGATTGGGGAAACAAACAGGGGAGACCGAAACAAAGCACCACCACTTCTTCTTCTGCTCGTTTCCAGTTTAGGCCACGTCTAGACCGGATCAGACGACTCGTTGTAAACAAATACCAGGCTTTCCTCCGAGGTGAAAAGAATGGTGACGCGAGGTTAGGTCTTTCTCTCACTCTCTGGTCCGTGATGCCACCAGGTGAAGAAAGGTTTATATCTGTGGTCTGTGCTACCACCAGGTGAAGAAAGGTTTATATCTGTGGTCTGTGCTACCACCAGGTGAAGAAAGGTTTATATCTGTGGTCCCTGCTACCACCAGGTGAAGAAAGGTTTATATCTGTGGTCTGTGCTACCACCAGGTGAAGAAAGGTTTATATCTGTGGTCCCTGCTACCACCAGGTGAAGAAAGGTTTATATCTGTGGTGGTCCCTGCTACCACCAGGTGAAGAAAGGTTTATATCTGTGGTCCCTGCTACCACCAGGTGAAGAAAGGTTTATATCTGTGGTCTCTGCTACCACCAGGTGAAGAAAGGTTTATATCTGTGGTCTGTGCTACCACCAGGTGAAGAAAGGTTTATATCTGTGGTCCCTGCTACCACCAGGTGAAGAAAGGTTTATATCTCTGGTCCCTGCTACCACCAGGTGAAGAAAGGTTTATATCTCTGGTCCCTGCTACCACCAGGTGAAGAAAGGTTTATATCTGTGGTCCCTGCTACCACCAGGTGAAGAAAGGTTTATATCTGTGGTCCCTGCTACCACCAGGTGAAGAAAGGTTTATATCTGTGGTCCCTGCTACCACCAGGTGAAGAAAGGTTTATATCTGTGGTCCCTGCTACCACCAGGTGAAGAAAGGTTTATATCTCTGGTCTCTGCTACCACCAGGTGAAGAAAGGTGTATATCTCTTGCTACCACCAGGTGAAGAAAGGTTTATATCTGTGGTCCCTGCTACCACCAGGTGAAGAAAGGTTTATATCTCTTGCTACCACCAGGTGAAGAAAGGTTTCCTGCTCTGGAAGCTGTGTGTGTAGGAGCCGTTGGGGGTCCTCTGCGGGGCCCTGGCCGTCTCCACCACAACGGGGGCCATCTGGACCAGCTGCAGGGGCGTCTTGGACTCCTTCAGGGCCTGGCACAGGTTCAGGATCTGGAAGAGAGAATCACAAAGAAAATCGGTACGATGAAATACTTTTGATACTACACTGAGAACAGTGCAGCAAGGGGTCGACGACCTTGTTGACATGAAGTGCCATGTTTTTCATTTGCTTGATAGTCAGTGTGCCATCATGTCAACATTTTTTGAAATATTCTATTTCACGTCAAGGTTAGAATAACCCCACTTATCTCCCAGACTATGCCTGAGTTCAGAGGGTTTTTTTAAAGGTTCGTTTTTGGGCCTTTATGCCTTTATTGATAGGAGAGTAGACTGACAGGAAACGGGGGGAGAGATGGGGAGTGACACGCGGCAAAGGTCGTCCGGATCGGGAATTGAACCAGCGATGCCGCCAGGCATCCATGCCTATGTGGCAATGCCTAAGTGGTATGCGCCCGGACCAGTAGGTTCAGAGTTTGAATTAATAAATCATTATGCAGGATGTAATTTGCATACAGATGTGAGGGAATGTAACTGAATTGACTCGATTTTTTAAAAATATAGTTCTCTCTCTCTCACACGTATGCCAGTGTGCCAGTGATCACCCTCCCCTGTGCCAATGTTGGCACCCCGTGGCTAAGGTTGCCTACTGGTGTAGCTTGTACTGTACCCCCCCCCCCCCCCTGTGACACACTCACCTGTCCTCTCATAACTGCAATCTGCTTATGAAACTGTCCACGGTCGAAGCCTGGGTCTTTCTGTAACACAACAACCACTTGTTACACTGCTAGCTCACAATGTGTTGCGAGCTTGTAGATCGTTGTACGACAAAGTATAAAATAGAGCTCCACAGCGGGTACTACAGTGTCATTTATAAAGCATTGAATGGTTTGGGCTAAAATACATTTCAGAACTTGTGCTGCATCATGAACAATCCAGACTCCTCAGGTCATCTTTCAAAACCAGGAGTCAGAACTAAATGTGCAGCATTCTGTTTTTTTTTACAACATATCTGAAACCAACAGGCAGAAAAGGTCTGCTTCAACTCTCAGTTAAAAAGCTGAAGACTTTTCTGTTTGCTGCTGCCTTTTACTGAAGTTTCTTCTACACTGTCATTTCATTCTCTCTTTTTTGGGTATTAGTTTGTATCAAAATGTCTTTCTCTTAATGTCTTAATGCCCAGCGTCTTAATGTGTTAATGCTTAATGTTTCGTGCAAAGCCATTTGAATTGCATCTTTGTTTAAACGTACTATTATACAAATACAAATGAGTTACTACTAGTACATTATCTCTGCAGGAGACACTTGATCAATGTTTATGTAATTTAGGAAATATACAAAGCATTGTAGGGAGACACAGAATGTCATCTTGTTGATGACATAAAATCATCTATCAAACCTTAAAGAGCTCATAGAGGTCCTCCTCCAGGTCTTTGATCAGGTTGGGGTCCATGAGTTTGGGCAGAACCAGGTCTCTGATCTCCTGGGAGAAAGGAACCTTAGCCTGGGGCAGCCATGCCCAGTAGAACGGATCTGTAGGAGAGGAGAGGGGAGAGACAACATTAGAACAGGTCTGTAGGAGAGGAGAGGGGAAAGACAACATTAAGCAGCCATGCCTAGTAGAACGGATCTGTAGGAGAGGAGAGGAGAGAGACAACATCGGGTACTGTTCATCAAACAAAACCCCCTAAATCACGCTTTTACTTAAGCTCTTTCAACCTGGAATACCTGCTTTTGGCATAATGTCATTATAGGCAAAGATTTATCAAAATGTTTAATTTAATTTGTATTTTCATAGCAGATCTATAACCTCACAATGCCACGCAATGTGAGCTGGTAGATCTGCTACGATAAAATTGTAGAAAGTTGTTAATTGTAAAAGTGGTTAATCAGTCTACCCATTGAATGTAAAAATAATATCAAATTAGAAAATGGACGTCACAGAGCCACTGACTTGCATAGTGTCAGTCAGAGGTCAAAATAAAGCACGGTCATCTTGACAATAGTGATGTTTTTGCAAGCAGAGCCTGCGTAGTGGAATAGTAATGTGTTCAGGATAACTCACAGGCTCTCCAGGAGTCTGGGTGTTTGAGAGGGAAGGCCAGGCCGTTGTCTATCGCTGCCAGCTTAATGATGGGACTCTTCACCAGAACCCAGTCTGTGTCCTACACACACGCACGCACACGCGCACACACACACACACACACACACACACACACACACACACACACACACACACACACACACACACACACACACACACACACACACACACACACACACACACACACACACACACACACACACACACACACACACACACACACACACACACACACACACACACGCCACAAAATATCATTTTTTTCAGTTCAGTGATGTATTGGTCGTGTCACGTGGGTACATACGGCATCCCAAGTCTTTTCGAGCAGGAGCACACGCACTTAAAACAATCCTTAAGTTCACACCCCAAACACGTTTACAAAAGATGTAGTGTCACACCATCGTGCATTAACATAGGAAAAAGCCTCGGATGCACATCAATGGTCTGCTAACTCCTGTAGTGTAGATGTTAAGCGGCATGCGTCTGACGACACACACGCCACTTTTACATTAACCCCCAAAAAGTCACAAAATCTCACATATCTTAGAGTATGTACTGTATGTGTTATAAAGGATGAGAAATGACGATGATATAAGCACTGAACGGCACCCAGACCTACTGCACAGTGCACACACAGTATAAACAGAGCTTTCTTTTCCTTACTGAAATTCTATTGAGAAAAAATAAATGCTGATATCTGTTCCAAAAAGCTTCATACCATGCATGTATATACTGTACGTAACGCCAAAATGTGACTCTGTTTAAACAATGCTGCACCCTCTCCAACTGTATTTATGTTCCCCATTGTCAACTTTATTATTATTTATTTTCAATAAAGCTCCTTTGAATTGAATTGATAAGCACATGTAATTTGTCACTTAATGGCATCGGACATACTGTATGGAATGGTAGTGTACAGTGGACACGTCTTATATGTATTGAGAGATTTTATATGCCAAATTAACTGTAAAGTAGTTTTGCAGATAAATTACTGAATATTGCAATTTGTGAGTCAGGTCTGACCACTGTTTACTCACCCGAATCCCACCGCTGTCCATTGGATAGTCATACTTTATTAACCAGTTGTCATTCCCTCTGTCTGGGAACAGGAAACACATCCCAGAGGACAGGAAACACATCCCAGAGGACAGGAAACACATCCCAGAGGACAGGAAACACATACCAGAGGACAGGAAACACATCCCAGAGGACAGGAAACACATCCCAGAGGACAGGAAACACAACCCAGAGGACAAGATCATGAGAACACGTTATTACTATTTAGACCGCTTGCTATTTGTTATGTCCATGAATTAAATACCAACTTAAGGACTTTCAACGTAAAAAAAGCGGTAAAAGGTCTTATTTGGGATGCTCCTTTTAGGCAGGGTGTTTAACTGTACTTGTACTGTACTACATTTATATTGTATTGACTATATTTGAACTGTTCTAAATTTTTGTCTAATAAAATAATCAATCAATGAAAACCGGGAGCGCATTATTACGCACTATTACTTTAAGCATTATTTTATGCATTAACTATTGAAAAATAACAGATCTACAAGCTCACAGAGCGGCACTCGGTGCCACGCTGCAAGCTTGTATATCTGCTATTTTTGAAAAATCATGAGAATTTGTGCAAGTCTTTGAATATTTTTGACCCGATTCTATAAATGTCTTCTAAATCCTTCTTCTTCTTCATGTCAACGACGCCCAAAATTCCATGTATTTGGCTGTGGACCCCCATCACAAAATATGTTGTTCCAGGGACCCCCATCACAAAATATGTTGTTCCAGGGACCCCCCAGACTCAGAGATTTGAGTTACAGAAGTATGAAACATACATATTCAAGATTTGCAAATATTTTCACGATTTCTCAAAAATAGACAATCTACAAGCTTGCAGCGCGGCACTCGGTGCTGCGCTGTGAGTAGGGATGGAGCTCTTTCATTTTTATTGATAAAGAGCACTTTATAGATCCTGCTTATTGAGCCCACTATTGAGCGTTTTTTTCTAATATTTTGTGGAGTCGACAAATTCCGAACAGGCTGTGAGTTTGTGGCTGAACACCATCTATGAAGATGACAATTGACAAAATTTAAAAAATATTTTGCCTATCATTAGAACAACCATTCATTAATGTGCAATAAGTGTTAAATGGCTTTATACTAGGAATAGTACTGTAATAATTTCTTGATCGCCTCCTGTCTTGAGTTAAACATGGGAGGCTATATACTCGATAACAGGCTTGATAAGCCCAACGCTGATTGATACCGGGTTATGTTATCGAGTAACAGGCTTGTGTTTTGAGCTCCATCCCTAGCTGTGAGCTTGTATATCTGCTATTTTTATAGCAGATATAGCTAAAGTATAACATAATTCCAGGTCTAATTGTCTTTAAAAACACCAACATGTGATCTTGGTGATGTAATAATCTAGGAGCGCCACACTGACCTGTGTTCCTAATGATATAATCCAGCACCACCAGCCTCTCAAACTGCAGCTGCAGCTGTCGCCTGGTGTTCTCAGGAAGAGGCTCCACTTCAAACCTCCTCAGCCAGTCGTCTGCGTCTTTGTATCCTTCAACAAACAGCTGAAATGAGCCCACCTGACACAAGAGAAAAGCAAAGTTTGGATTCTAGTAGAGTCGTAGACCACAATCGACACAGTAAAATCCTCAGTGGTCAGTGTCATGTCACGTGGATACACACAGCGTCCCGAGTCTTTTCGAGGAGGAGCACGCGCACGCACATGCATCAAGTTTAAAACAATCCTTAATTCACACCCCAAACGCGTTTAAAAAAGCTGTAGTGGGGGCGCCCGCTGGCCTAGTGGTCAAGGCGCATACCACATACTAGGCTATGATGCCTGCTGGCGTCGCCGGTTCGATTCCCGATCCGGACGACCTTTGCCACATGTCATTCCCCATCTCTCTCCCCATTTCCTGTCAGTCTACTATCCTATCAAATAAAGGCAAAAAAAGACAAAAAAAAGTCATTTAAAAAAGCTGTAGTGTCACACCATCGTGCATTAACATAGGAACGAGCCTAGGATGCATATCAATGGTCTGCTAACTCCAGTAGTGTAAGTGTTAAGCGATCTGACATCATTACATTTGTATGGTCCCAAATGCCCCAAACATGACATCACCAATAAAACACTGCTTGAGTTACAGATCTGTAAAGGTCCATTTGGTTCCCAAGTAAATATCAATTATTAAGCTGGGAGTGGGGACCCCCTGGAACCAATTGAAGGACCCCTGGAACAAAAGAGATAATTTAGGAGCTGGGTTCATGTACTATATAGGAACGCCTATTCTGTGAAAGCACTGAAAACTCAATTAATATAGTTATCCTACTTTTCAAGGTTTTAAAGAAAAAACTACCATGAAATTGTTTTTAATTTAGAATAGTCAATTATTTGTATGCCCTTTTTCTCCCCAATTTAGTCGACAGAGGTTCCCAGTTCGATCCCGGGCTCCCCCAGGCCCAGAGTTAGTGAGAGCAAAACTCTCTGAACCCCTAGTTGCTCCCGGTGAGCAGGTTGGTGCTGCGCATGGTTTCCTCTGCCATCGATGTATGATTGTGTGTGTGAGAATGGGTGAATGTAATGCACAATGTGCCTGTGAAGGGTTAACAGCAGAAACAGAGCAGCATCTTAGTCAGTGACGCAATCTACAGTAAAGTGAAAGTATAGAGTGTTCATGTAGTTTGGTGGAAGCACACTCACACACGGACACGCTCGTCGCCCTCTACTAAAATACTTTCAGTTCAACAGGATTTCTGCTGGAATATTAAGAACATAGACAGGTGAGTACATCAGATAAGGACTTATTATTCTGTTACAGAGAACAAAGACATATTAAACTGTAGCCAAATACGACCTTCCCTAAGTTTTGTTTTCCTGGAAATCCTGTAGTCTAATCGTTCAGTTACAGGCTTCCCTTACAGTATTTGACAACATTATGGAGCTCTATTCTAATATGATGTTCCAGATTAGATTCATAACTATTAAGTTGTCAGCACTAAAGGGAGAATTACATTCAATCTAGAAGTCAAGAATTACATTTCTTTCCGTGTTTATTTTCAGTGTATAAAAATGGCGTGTGCCAGCAGTCTCCTGTCTGAAGAGCAGTTCCTGTGTTCTATCTGTCTGGATGTGTTCACTGATCCAATCACCACTCCATGTGGACACAACTACTGTAAAACCTGCATCACACATTACTGGGACAGCAGTGATCAGTGTCAGTGTCCACTATGCAACGAAACCTTTGATAAGAGACCAAAGTTCTCGGTTAATAAAATCCTCTCAGAGATGGCTGATCAGTTCAGGAAGTCAAAGCAGCTGAAAACAAATTCCAGCGCAAACCCAGAACCTGCTGAACCTGCTGAACCAGATGAAGTATCCTGTGAGATCTGTACTGAGAACAAACTAAAGGCCGTGAAGTCCTGCCTGGTGTGTCTGACCTCCTACTGTGAGACTCACCTGGAGCCTCATCACAGAGTCACAGCGTTCAAACGACACAAACTCATCGACCCTGTAAAGAACCTGGATGACTATATGTGTAAGAAACATGACAAACCTCTGGAGCTGTTCTGTAAGACTGACCACATGTGTGTTTGTCAGTTCTGCACTGTGTTAGACCACAAGTCACATCAGATTGTATCTCTGAAAGAAGAATGTGAAGGAAAGAAGGCTGAGCTGGGAAAGACGGAGGCTGAAGTTCAGCAGATGATCCAGGAGAGACAAGTGAAGATTCAGGAGGTCCAACACTCAGTACAGCTCAGTAAGAAAGATGCAGACAGAGAGATAGCAGACAGTGTGCAGGTCTTCACTGCTCTGATCAGCTGTATTGAGAGGAGCCAGGCTGAGCTCATTGATGTGATTGAAAAGAAGCAGAAAACAACAGAGAAACAGGCTGAAGGCTTCATTAAAGATCTGCAAGAGGAAATCACTGAGTTAAAGAAGAGAAGCTCTGAGCTGAAGCAGCTCTCACACACTGAAGACCACCTCCACCTCCTCCAGAACATCACGTCCATCAACACCCCTCCACCCACCAAGGACTGGACAAAGGTCAATGTCCATCAGTCTTCATACGTGGGGACTGTGAGGACAGCTGTGGCTCAGCTGGAGAAGACACTCAGTCAAGAGATGGAGAAGCTACGTGACGCTGAGCTGAGGAGGATCCAGCGATATGCAGTGGATGTAACTCTGGATTCTGAAACAGCACATCCTTTCCTCATCCTGTCTGAGGATGGAAAACAAGTGAGTCATGGAAACATAAGAATTAATCTCCCAGACAACAAGAAGAGATTCACTCCAAGTCTCTGTGTTTTAGGAAAACAAAGCTTCTCCTCAGGAAGGTTTTACTATGAGGTTCAGGTTAAAGAGAATACTGCCTGGGATGTAGGAGTGGCCAGAGAGTCCATCAACAGGAAGGGAAACATCACCCTGACTCCCAACACTGGTTACTGGACTATATTTTTGAGGAATGGAAATAAGTACCAGGCTGGTGCTGACCCCGCTGTCCTCCTCCCTGTAAGAGAGGAGCTCCAGAAAGTGGGAGTGTTTGTGGATTATGAGGAGGGCCTGGTCTCCTTTTATGATGTGGAGGCCAGAGTTCATCTCTACTCTTTCACTGGCTGCACCTTCACTGAAAAACTGTATCCATACTTCAGTCCAGCTTCAAACCGTAGTGGTCAAAACCCAGCTCCTCTGATCATCTCTCCTGTCAATCATACAGATTAGACTAATAATCCTTATCTTGACATGAAAGCTTAGTTCTATTTTAAGGGTTCATTTACAGGTTTATTGTCCTAACAAAGACATTGATATGAGGTTCATTGTCAGTCAAACAATTGAACTCTAAACACAAGAACTTCACTTCACATGTCTGAATTACAGCCAAAGATTAATATGTTAAATTGAGTCCTTCATTTGAGTATTTAGCTGAAATCCCTTTTTGTCCATCAGTCTTCATATTTGGGGACGGTGAGGACAGCTGTGGCTCAGCTAAAAAATACACTCAGTCAAGAGATGAAGAAGACACTGAATCAAGGGGAGAAGCTGTGTGATGAGTTTGGGAGGATCCAGCAATATGCAGTGGAGCACATCCTAATACCATACTGTCTAATGATGGAAAACAAGTGCATACTGGAAATGTAAAGAAAGATGTCACAGACAACAACATGAGATTAAAGGAGTAGTTCACCCCCAAAATCACTTTTTTTCTATTGATTAGTCATGCCATGGAGAGTACAGTTCAATAATATTTTTTGTTTTTTGTCACATTCCTAAGACAAAAATTTGATTTGAGTAAATTTACCCCCATTGATTCCGGATGGGGACCCGTTTCGAAACGGGTCACAATCCGGAACGAATGGGGGTAAATTTATTGTTATCACAATCTAATCTATCGTCACTAATAATCATCGTTCTGTAACTGCTTTGCTTCGAGTTTTACGATCATCTTTTGTTTTATTGTGATGCTCATTTATGCTTGTTTTATTTGGTCAAGGTTCGATATTTTCCCCCCATTATTGTGATGGCTATGTCAAAAAGGTTGCTAAAAATGAGGGTAACCATAGTTTATTTTTTATTTTTATTGATTGAACACTGGGCTGCTCACCATAACGTTAGTTTAGGAGCTGTGCTCATGTCTTACCTTAGGAGGAAGTCCTATTCTGTGCTCATGTCTTACCTTAGGAGGAAGTCCTATTCTGTGGAAGCACTGAGCCACTTTGGGCACTTTCTCCATGGCAAGCCTCTTCCCCCGAGACTTCACCCTGTCTATGGCGCTGTAGTTAAAGGTTTTACTGCTCAGGTAGACCACCTGCAGACAGGGAGAATAACATGCATTTAATGCATGGAACATTAACCCATTTAGGCCTAGAATTATTTAATGCTTTAACTGGTGCAAAATAGCAGATCTACAAGCGCACAGAGTGCCACGCTGTGAGCTTGTAGATCTGCAATTTTTTTTAAAAGTCTTTGAATATATCTTTTTAGAAGCGAACATTTGTAACTCAAATATTTGCTTCAGGGGGGTCCGATTTTTCAAAAATAGCAGATCTACAAGCTTGCAGCGCGGGCTTGTATATCTGCTATTTTTCAATACCTAAAGAATACGATAATGGTTAAACATGACACAGATTTGCGTCATGCAGATGCAGATCCACCTAAAAAATAGAATATTGTGTAAAAGTTAATTTTCTTCTGTAATATGTGACAAAACTACTAGTAACTGACCATGGTATTACTGGGCTTAACTGAGCAGCCAACTGGCCTGAACCCCACAGAGAATCTGTGTTGTGTTGTCAAGAGGAAGATGAGAGACACCAGAGGCCGCACTCAGACTGGAACGTTCTGTGTTCAGTGCGAGTCGTGTGTTCAGTCAAAGTCTGTTCCAAAAAAGAATACATTTCCCACAATGCTTTGCGGACGTGGGCCGTCCAGCGAGAGGCGGAAGTGTAAGTGGATTTCGAGCGTGTAGTCTTTTTGGAGTTGGCGTCGGTGGACAGTACTGCTGCTGCTTGGTGACACCTGTTGGGCAATTGGGAGGCTCTAACCCCCCAAAACCCCTGAAATGCATAGAAAACTGCATTTTGGAACAGTTATAGGCCTACACACAATAAAAACACTACAGGTCCTACACCTGAATTAGGCAACGGCATTACACTTACTGTAACATGAAACATGATTGAAATCCTAAATGAAATATCTATAATAAGCCTCTTCATATTGTTCATATTGTTCATTGTTCCATACAGAAGGGTAAGCATCTATATATTATTATTATATTTATTATATTATTAATATTATTATAACCAGTTATCTAAAGTAAACTAAGTACATTTACTAAAGTAGTGTATTTAAGTACAGGTTTTAAGTATAGCCTAGCCTACTTTACTGGAGTATTTCCAATACTTTTAATTCTACTCCACTACACATGCAGAATAGCATCCATGCAGGCACAGACGCAACGAGTCCTCCTAGAGATGGGATTTATGGCTCTTTGAAGTGAGCCGGATCTCTGGGATCCGTTCCTTTCAAAGAGCCGTTCAAAAGACGGCCACTGTTCATTAGAAAGGAACGGCTCCCTACTGTGAACCGAATCATATCGTTCATTTCAAAGAGCCGTTCAAAAGACTCGACTCGTTCGCGAACGTCCCACCTCTATTCGCTCCGTGTCAAACAAACACTGAAACGCGAACAGAATGGATCACACTGACCTACACAAACCCACAGGAATAATTTAGAAGCACTTTATCAGAAAATATAGCCTAACTAGTAACACTTTTGTAGCCTACTGTATGTTAATCTGACTTTGGTATAGGCTATTGTTTTCTTCCTGGACGTGCGTTTGTGGGAGGTTATTTAATTAGAGGACGCAAAAGGGCGCTTGTATTGGCGGTGTTGGTGGCGAGGAGAAGGAGAAGGAGGGAGAAGCGGCTTGAAATGGCCAGGAGAACGAGGGAAGAGGAGAGACAGCGCGATGATCACTGCAGACCGAAGGCTCAACGCACTGTAGTGTAGTGGACTACAAGTGTGCTCTGCCCAGTTTCGCTGCAGAACGGTGGTTCTCTCCTATTGGTTGGCAGCTGAACCCTGCCTTCTGTCTCATCAAGTGCAGCTTGTCTGCTCCCCAGTGCTCGCCTACAACTGTCTCTGTGCGAGTCGTGAGCAAGTTGGACGCAACCACACAACACCACACGACTCGCACTCGACTTCAAACCACTCGACTCCCATCCGGAATGCATTGTGCTGTGCCTGCCCCCCGCCTCCCCCACACGACTCGCACTCGTTTTTGTGCCTTTAGGTCTGTAGCCGGCCAGACTCAACCACACAGCACACCTCTGCCTTAGGGGGGCGTAGAAGTTTCAATATTCAAATGGGTGCCCGTATTTGACCACGCCCCTTTTTTCAGGATGTGGGGGCGGGCATTGACGCTGTTTGGGACAAAGCAAGGGCGTGAATTCGGCCGAGTGCTAAAAATGTTGTTTGGTGAGAAATCAATGGTTTGGGTGCTTTAGCTCCCAGGCACCCCCTATATTTCCGCCCATGGCAGCATTAATTTCCAGAGGGCCATATGGACCTCGATAAAATAAGTTCCAGAGGGCCATATGGACCTCGATAAAATAAGTTCTAGAGGGCCATATGGACCTCGATAAAATGAGTGAAGGCCAGGGCCACACTTTGTACAATTGAATTGAAACTTGAAACACAACGATTGTTAAAACTGCATGAATTTGTTAGACATGACAAACTACTTTACAATGAGGCCCTTTCACAACAAGACTGGTGTACTCTGGCCTACAATAAAACTATTATAGTTATTAGTTACATAAAATAATCTGTGTCAAAGTCGTATCAAGTTTTAAATGAGCCTATAAATGTATACTGCATCTTATCTGATATGTAACTCTCCATAGGTCACGATAAAACACATTGCATTATGTTATAAATATGGACTCAATATTGACTGTTTCACTGTTACTGTTGGTGCTTTAAAAACATTTGAGTACATATGGAGGTATGCAGGTATGTACTCAATGGATTAATATTAATTGGATTGAAGTTAAATAAATGTTTCAAAACTATTAACGTATAGCAACCATTTTATTTTTCTTTGAGGACTTCGAGGGCCTCATTGAGATGGTCAAAGGGCCGGGTCCGGCCCCCGGGCATGTTGCCCATGTGTGGCTTAAGGCCTCTATCAAATCAAACCTGGGCTTCCATAACACCTCAGCAGTACCACAGGCTGATCACCTTCATGCCCCATCGATGAAGACATTATTTCAAAAGTATTCCACACCAAGTACTGAGTGCAAAAAGTAACATAACCTTTCAGAGGTTTGACATTTCCGTATTATAAATCCTTCTTTTGAGTGAGTGTGGAATATTCTAATATTTTGAGATATGAGATATATTTTAGATTTTCATGAGATGCATGCCATAAAAATCTAAATTTATACGGGCACCATGAATCTAAAATATATGAAAGTTAAAAAATATATATATTCTGAGAACTTTTGCCAAAAATAGCTCGCAAAAAAAAGAAGAAGAAAAAAAAAAGACTGTAGGCCCTATCAAGTAGACTTTTTATCACGATAAATGATAGGCTAATGGGTTTCCCAAAGCGATTTAGCCCTTCATGGCTCACGCATAGTCGTAGAGACCGAGCCCTGACCGTCATGTTCCCGTGTTTGCACGGGTTCGGGCAAAGCGACTTATTTAGCCCCCTACAACACCAAATACACCAATCATATATAACAAACAAAGTGCTTAATAAAGTCTCACGTGTGTCTAAAATACGGTACGGTTTTCTATAATTACCTGTATCCTCCGTGTTCTTTAATAAGAAGCCTTTTATCCGATGTTCTGTGTTTCCATGTATTTCGCTTGCAAAACACAGAAAACGATCGGATAAAAAGGATTCCATCTTCTTATTAAAGAACACGGAGGATCCGCCGGTAATTATACAATGCCGGCCGGTATTTAGACAGGTTTGAGACTTTATAAAGCACTTTTGTTTGTGAAATCTGAATGTTTGTGTAGTTTGTATTGGCTGCCGAATTTGCCTCCACCAACGCAGGTGCATCCTCATTCATGACGACGGTCTTACGTCATGTTATCAGCGAACGTCGTACTTTCAGGGCAACAACTGCATTATGGACTGCATTCCAACCCCATTCAAACACCTCACAACACTTTGCAAAGAAGTTGCAAACCATGCATAAATTATAGTTAGGCTACTATTAGGCTATTCACCCCAACTTTGTCGTATAAAGAGTTACACACGTTGAAAAGATACGCCTTTTTTGGGGGTCAATTCATCAGTTCCACTGACCTACCTCCTCCGATGACCAGTGCGTCGTACTGGGCTTGGACAGCGGAGTGACTGCTGGCTCTAACTGCTCTAACTGTCACCAGAGTAGCAGCATTCTGCCTGGCTCGTCCTGTCCTGATCCACACCGCTGCAGCCATAGCACAAATACTGACAACACCACCAGACCCCTCCCACTTCTCTGCTCCTCTACTCCTTCCTGACCCAGTGTGGGGTCAAGCTGATCTGGGGTCTGTTTGATGACACATGGACAAAACACCAGTATCAATAGGCCTACTGCAATGTAGAAATACTCTGTTACTAGTAAAACACAGATATCAACATTACTGTACCATAATGACACTAATAGGGGCATTTCCTCTATATTTATTTAGACTCTACAATTTAATAAAATATTTTGCAACGTTGTCTAATTAGAATATAGTGTAGGCCTATACTCTTACAACTTCTCTGATAGGTCCAATGCCCACCAGGTTGAATATATGGAAAATATATTAGGCTACAAACATTTTAGAAATGATTAGCCTACTGTAGAGCTTTCACTTTGTTAACAAAACTTTTATTTTAAGGTAAGATACAACGTTTTGGTTCTAAAGAGTTGCTGACAAAGTTAAAGATTCATATTAATGATCCATTTGTATGAATAGTCAGGTTTAGGGTTAAAACATATAAGCATGCACATTGCACACAAAGCTATTTTTACAAATTGGTGACAAAAAATGGTAATGTTTGCATATTTGAATGTGAGATTTAGGGAATACAAACAACAATTTACAAATCAACATTTTGTAATAATTACATCTCTTTCTGACATTGTTAGGAAAACTAAAGTCTAACCTATGCTATGCGTCTGTCTTTCAATGTGAGGTTCCTGTGGAAATCAGCCTTGGCTTTCTAGGATCTCCTTTTAGAAGACCTTGTACCAGTGATTTGTGCTGTCATGAAACTGTACTTTTTTCTAATGCAAACTTCTAAAAAATTCTTCAATCAATCAATCAATCAATCAATGACAGAGATGATCAGAGGAGCAGAGTTTTTAGCATCATTAACGAAGAATGATTAGAGTTTCTCAAAGTGAATCAATGTCAGTTGGACTAATGACCTGGCATCAAACTGCTGGAGGAAGTACTTAAATGTTTTTTTAACGTAAGAAAAAGTAGTGATAGCACAATATAAAAATAATATACAACCATCTCTGTCAGGTGGAAACATCATTATGTCCAAAACGTAACATTGGATTTTCAGGATTCAATCCAATTACAGTATAGCAAAAGTAGCAGATCTGCTAAGCTGTAGTATAATCAAGTTGGGGTAGGCCGTTAACTTGTGAAAATAACTAACAAAAAGTTAAAATGTGGAGACAAGAGGTTTCTGCCTGACAACAACGCTATTATAAATAAAAGTTGTGTATTCCAACTTTTACTTTAGTAAAAGGTTCAAGGCTATTGGCATCAAATAGCTGTACCAAAATAAAAGTAGTAAAATTGGTCAAACTTAAGTGGTTTTGTAATAATAATCAAAATCTATACATTTCAAATAATTGTAGTGGAGTACAGGTATAAAGTATTGAGAAATGAATGATATGAAATACTCAAGTAAAAGTATCTCATCACACTTATATGCAGGCTTACTTGCCACCACTGCCAGTATAGTCCATCTGTTAGGAACAACAGTTAATCGCTTGATTTGAAGTGACTGTTAATGAAACATAAACATGTAAATCATGTACATTGATTGATTCAAGTTTCTTTATTAGGCTAAACCCCTTGAGATGTGCCATCTCGTTTTAGAGGGGGGCCCCAACATAAATACATGTTACAATTGTTACATGTATACAGAGTAGTAGACAAGACATACATGGACAGAACAAAATAAAAAACACACATGTATACAATAACATTATGAACCTTGATAAAAATCACAGTATTAAATCAGCATTAAATCCTATGATATCAGACGTTGAGAAGAATGTTAGCCTATGTTCAAAACATTGAATGCAAAATGATATTATCAAATGTGGAGACAAAGAAAATATACTGTATATAATAGAGTATAGAGTCATGGCATGTATGATGGCAGGTTTACCGATAACAGGAACATACAGCCTCCAAGTAAGAAGACAGTGCACGTTTAAAAACTGGGAATGTTGAAATAGCTATAATGTTAACCGGTAAATGTGTTGTCTTCGTTGAAATTTCATTTAAAACTGAGGATTGCATTTGTCTTCTCAGTGTGATTGACAGGAGAGATGATCAGAGGAGCAGAGTTATCAATGACCCTGGCCCTGGATTAAAGAATGGATAGAGTTTCTCAGTGAAGGAGAAGCCAGTGAAAGAGTAGAGATGAACTCTGGCCTCCACATCATAAAAGGAGACCAGACCCTCCTCATAATCCACAAACACGCCCACTTTCTGGAGCTCCTCTCTTACAGGGAGGGGGACAAGAGGGAAAGCAGCAGCCTTGTACTTTCCATTCCTCAACACTATAGACCAGCAACCGAAATTGGGGTGCAGTGGGAGGATTCTCTTCCTGTTGATGGACTCTCTGGCCACTCCTAGTTCCCAGTCAGTCTTCCCTTTAACCTGAACCTCATAGTAAAACCTTCCTGAGGAGAAGCTTTGTTTTCCTAAGACACAGGCACCTGCAGAGAATCGCTCTTTGTTGTCTGGGAGATTCTTCTTTACGATGCCATGACTCACTTGTTTACCATCCTCAGACAGGATGAGATTAGGATGAGCTGTATCAGGGTCCAGAGTCACATCCACTGCGTATCGCTGGATCCTCCTCAGGTCTTTAAGATGCTTCTCCGTCTCTTGACTGAGTGACTTCTCCAGCTGAGCCACAGCTGTCCTCACAGTCCCCACATATGAAGACTGAGGGACATTGACCTTTGTCCAGTCCTTGGTGGGTGGAGGGGTGTTGATGGATGTGAAGTTCTGGAGGAGGTGGATGTGGTCTTCAGTGTGTGAGAGCTGCTTCAGCTCAGAGCTTCTCTTCTTTAACTCAGTGATTTCCTGTTGCAGATCTTTAATGAAGCCTTCAGCCTGTTTCTCTGTTGTTTTCTGCTTCTTTTCAATCACATCAATGAGCTCAGCCTGGCTTCTCTCAATACAGCTGATCAGAGCAGTGAAGACCTGCACACTGTCTGCTATCTCTCTGTCTGCATCTTTCTTACTGAGCTGTACTGAGTGTTGGACCTCCTGAATCTTCACTTGTCTCTCCTGGATCATCTGCTGAACTTCAGCCTCTGTCTTTCCCAGCTCAGCCTTCTTCCCTTCATATGCCTCTTTCAGAGATACAATTTGATGTAACTTGTGGTCTGACTCGGTGCAGAACTGACAAACACACATGAGGTCAGTCTTACAGAACAGCTCCAGAGGTCTGTCATGTTTCTGACACATATAATCTTCCAGGTTCTTTACAGGGTCGATGAGTTTGTGTCGTTTTAACCCTGTGAGTCTCTGATGAGGCTCCAGGTGAGTCACACAGTAGGAGGTCAGACACACCAGGCAGGACTTCAGGGCTTTGAGTTTGGTCTCAGTACAGACGTCACAGGAGACTTCATGTGGTTCAGCAGGTTCCTGGATTGGGTTGGAATTATTTTCCAGCTGCTTTGACTTCCTGAACTGATCAGCCATCTCAGAGAGGATTTTATTAACAGAGAACTTTGGTCTCTTATCAAAGGTCTCGTTGCATAGTGGACACTGACACTGATCACTGCTGTCCCAGTAATGTGTGATGCAGGTTTTACAGTAGTTGTGTCCACATGGAGTGGTGATTGGATCAGTGAACACATCCAGACAGATAGAACACAGGAACTGCTCTTCAGACAGGAGACTGCTGGCAGACGCCATTTCTACACATTGAAAATAAACATGGAAAGAAATGTAGGCTAATTGTTGACTTCTAGATTGAATGTAATTCTCCCTTTAGTGCTGACAGCTTAATAGTTATGAATCTAATCTGGATCATCATATTAGAATAGAGCTCCATAATGTTGGCACACCACATACTGTTATGGAAGCTTGTCGTATTTACCAACTGAACGATTAGACTACAGGATTTCCTGGAAAACAAAACTAAGGGAAGATCGTGTCTAGCTTCAGTTTAATATGCCTTTGTTCTGTTACAGAATAATAAGTCTTTATCTGATGTACTCACCGGTCTATGAGAGCGTGTCTGTGTGTGTGTGTGTGTGTGTGTGTGTGAGTGAGAGAGTGTGAGGGTGTAGATTGCATCACTAACAAAGAGGCTGCTCTGTTTCTGACTGCTGTTAACCCTTCACAGCCTCCGTTCTTCTCTGTCTGTTATGGTTTTAGTGCAGCCACTCCCAAACTGTGGTCCGGGGCCCACTGGTGGGCCTTGAGGGTAGCATATTGCAAGTTGGCCCCCAAATATAATTGGCAAAACACAAAGACTTTAAGGATAATATAATATGAATATGAGAAATGTACCGGTATGTTAAAAACAGTTTCATTGTCCAACACCACGGAGGTTGTGGGTTCAAATCCACCGTGGTGCATCCGGCTTTGTCGGGCGTCTATGCGAACACAGTTGACCCTTGTTTGGGAGAGGGAAGCCCTAGGGCGGGGAGGAGGGTGATATTGCCATACAGGCAGTAAGAAATTAGTTAAAAATGTCACAACAAAACTTGAACATCCAGACAGAGAATTGTAACGGGAAGAAAACAGGTGTTAGAATTGAGTTTAATTCACGGTTACATTCATGGTATCGGTTGATTGCATAGCCATATGCAATTAATAAAAGACACGGCGATGTAAAGGTTACTTTTACTTGTTGGTCCCCTTAAATCCACTGAATTTCCCCCTTGGGATAATAAAGGTATCTATCTATCTATCTATCCACACCAAGCACAGCAACTGTAACTATTGTGATCATGAGGACTAATGACTATTATCCCTATGGGGATGCATTGGTGCAACATAATTGCACAAAACATGCACCTGCAGCCTTTGTGTGTGGTCGCAGTTAGACATGAACTCTAGTGTTTACTTGAACATATTCCTCATCCACTGACAGGCATACTTTACCTGTCCATTCCTGGGTCAAAAAAAGAGAAGAAAAAAAAAAAAAACAGAATCTGCAAGCATGCTTATGAAGACATCTGAGAAGCTGCATTTCTAATCAGATCACATCCTGTAAGCAGTAATGAGGAAAGGAGATTACAAGCCGTAGAAGTCAGAGCTAGGAGACATGGAATGACAGCGGCTATCAACTCCTCTGTCAATAATTGTATTTCATACCGACAGATGATTCTAAAGTGCTCTTTTAAAGCTACAGTCCAGAATGTATTTGAATTAATAAAATGTCATTTGAGCCAATCTGTGTGGTAGAGTATGTTAAATACAACTAGCAGTGCACATCTGTATTCTGTTATGGTTGGAGGTGATCTCTCTGTTCCATTCCAAACAGCCCAAAACAAACTAATTAGGGTCCTTAAGCTTAACCTTCCCTATCAGACTCACCTCACCGCTACTCACCAGTTAAGAGTGGGGTGGCTCAGACTAGTAGACAGAGTACAGCAACTTGCAATGGGCCTGTACAAGATACACTACACCACTAAGATACCCATGTACCTGACAAAATACTTTGAAAACGTTAAGGACGTCCACAATTACAACACCAGAGGCAGCGCCACAGATCACGTTCAACCCAGAGTCAAGTCAGTCAAAGGGGCAAACTTGTTCTTCTGCTATACCACCAAAATGTGGAACGCCTTACTGAAGGCCTTAAAGGAGTGTGGATCCCTAACATCCTTTAAAATCGCCCTGAAAAAAACACTTACAGGCGGCAGCCGTAAAACAAACCTAGCCCAGCCTTACCCTCCCCTGACCCTTCTTTGTATTTACCTACTGTATATATTTCTTTGCACTGTTTTTTTAATTTTTATTTTCCTGACTATATCTACTGCATAGTACTGTGTTCTATCCGTCTGTCATTCAATGTTATACTGTATGAGATACTTCAATGGTTTCCTGTGGAAATAAGCCAAGTGCTTGTCTAGGATCTCCTTTTAGTTGACCTTGCACCAGTGAACTGTACCGTCATGAAACTGTACCTTTTCCTATGAACTTCAGACCCTGGTGTTTGGGTACAGTAGGACACCTACTGGCCAATACATAGTACTGCATGAAGTGGGAGCAGGCCTGTTGTTGTAAATAACACTTAGAGCTATTTCACTCAGCCGCTAAACGGCAGACCTTGTCGGCGAGGGAGGTACATCCATCTTGCGACGTGGATATAAATCAGGCTCAATAATCTGTGGCGACAATGAGAGACCGTCCATGCATGTCTTGAGCTCCAAGGATGGCATGAATCCTGAGGTCCTGGTCTTTCTTAGCCTGGGATCGCTTCCAATTTCAGGGTTTTTGATCCGGTCAGGAGGAGCGGAAACAACCTGCGTCATTTTGTAGTCAAACGGGACAACACTTTGCAGTTTTAACCCAAAACAATTCCCCGCGCTTAAGGACATCATTTTAGGACCTACCCTGCAATAAAACCCTTTATGCGGGGTAGTTTTGCATACTTTTCTTTTTTTTAAGTTTGTTTGGTATATCCATCTTGTAGTCCAACTCGCAGCGACTGGCATTTAAATAGGGATTGGGGAAACAAACAGGGGAGACCGAAACAAAGCGACGCCGCTTCTTCTTCTTCTTCCCTGCTACCACCAGGTGAAGAAGGGTTTATATCTGTGGTCCCTGCTACCACCAGGTGAAGAAGGGTTTATATCTCTTGCTACCACCAGGTGAAGAAAGGTTTATATCTGTGGTCCCTGCTACCACCAGGTGAAGAAAGGTTTATATCTGTGGTCCCTGCTACCACCAGGTGAAGAAAGGTTTATATCTGTGGTCCCTGCTACCACCAGGTGAAGAAGGGTTTATATCTCTTGCTACCACCAGGTGAAGAAGTAAGCAATTTACCCCGAGTGAGAGGACATTATGCTCTCATAATGTCCGCAGTGAGGGTGTTATCGGACGAGGCGCAGCCGAGTCCGATAACACACTCACTCAGGACATTATGAGAGCATAATGTCCGACCCCGAGTGGTAAATAGCTTTTCTACCACTTTTTCCCGTATACATGAAAGAAAACACATAGTTGTAACTTGCAAGGATCTTAAGTTACAATCATTATTGCCTATAAAACTTCCGCGAGACAGCAGATAGTTCCACCAACAACATCTTCTACTCACCAACAGATGGCGCCAACTCCATACTAATCCATGCGTCTAGCTTACAGCTAAGCTAACGTCAGTTAAAAGCACCGTTCCGGCCGTAAATAGAGGCTGTTCGCTTCCAGAAAGGCATAGGTTCAGAGAAAAGGGGCTTTAAAGTTGGCGGATTGCATTGGATCCAAATAAATCGGCGACGATAGTACGCACGTTAGTAAACATAGGACCGCTGCGACCTTCATTTGTTGGTTGGGGGACTACCTCCTGAAGTCCCCGGATGTACACTGAGGCGCATTGATCTCGGACACACAACTTTGCGGCAGTTGTCCTCTCATAACCTCCGGAATTTAGCCAATCAGAATCCAGTATTTGAACACGTGACTCGAAAAAGTGGTAGAAAGGTTTATATCTGTGGTCCCTGCTACCACCAGGTGAAGAAAGGTTTATATCTCTTGCTACCACCAGGTGAAGAAAGGTTTATATCTGTGGTCCCTGCTACCACCAGGTGAAGAAAGGTTTATATCTGTGGTCCTGGTCCCTGCTACCACCAGGTGAAGAAAGGTTTATATCTGTGGTCCCTGCTACCACCAGGTGAAGAAAGGTTTATATCTGTGGTCCCTGCTACCACCAGGTGAAGAAAGGTTTATATCTGTGGTCCTTGCTGCCACCAGGTGAAGAAAGGTTTATATCTCTTGCTACCACCAGGTGAAGAAAGGTTTCCTGCTCTGGAAGCTGTGAGTGTAGGAGCCGTTGGGGGTCCTCTGCGGGGCCCTGGCCGTCTCCACCACAACGGGGGCCATCTGGACCAGCTGCAGGGGCGTCTTGGACTCCTTCAGGGCCTGGCACAGGTTCAGGATCTGGAAGAGAGAATCACAAAGAAAATCGGTACGATGAAATACTTTTGATACTACACTGAGAACAGTGCAGCAAGGAGTCGACGACCTTGTTGACATGAAGTGCCATGTTTTTCATTTGCTTGATAGTCAGTGTGCCATCATGTCAACATTTTTTCAAATATTCTATTTCACGTCAGGATTAGAATAACCCCACTTATCCCCCAGACTATCCCTTCCCAGGCAGAGTTCAGAGTTTTTGCCTTTATTGATAGGACAGTAGACTGACAGGAAATGGTGGGAGAGATGGGGAGTGACACGCGGCAAAAGTCGTCCGGATCGGGAATCGAACCGGCGACGCCGCCAGGCATTCATGCCTATGTGGTAATGCCTAAGTGGTATGCGCCTGGACCTGTAGGTTCAGAGTTTGAATTAATACATCATTATGCAGGATGTAATTTGCATACAGATGTGAGGGAATGTAACTGAATTGACTAGATTTCTTTTAAATATAGTCCTCTCTCTCTCACACTTATGCCAGTGTGCCAGTGATCACCCTCCCCTGTGCCAATGTTGGCACCCCATGGCTAAGGTTGCCTACTGGTGTAGCTTGTACTGTCCACTGTCCCCCCCTCCCCCCCTGTGACACACTCACCTGTCCTCTCATAACTGCGATCTGCTTATGAAACTGTCCACGGTCGAAGCCTGGGTCTTTCTGTAACACAACAACCACTTGTTACACTGCTAGCTCACAATGTGTTGCGAGCTTGTAGATCGTTGTACGACAAAGTATAAAATAGAGCTCCACAGCGGGTACTACAGTGTCATTTATAAAGCATTGAATGGTTGGGCTAAAATACATTTCAGAACTTGTGCTGCATCATGAACAACCCAGACTCCTCAGGTCATCTTTCAAAACCAGGAGTCAGAACTAAATGTGCAGCATTCTGTTTTTTTTTACAACATATCTGAAACCAACAGCCAGAAAAGGTCTGCTTCAACTCTCAGTTAAAAAGCTGAAGACCTTTCTGTTTGCTGCTGCCTTTTACTGAAGTTTCTTCTGCACTGTCATTTCATTCTCTCTTTTTTGGGTATTAGTTTGTATCAAAATGTCTTTCTCTTAAAGGAGTAGTTCACCCCCAAAATGACTTTTTTCCTATTGATTACTCATGCCATGGAGAGTAGAGTTCAATAATATTTTTGGGTTTTTGTTGCATTCCTAAGACAAAAATGTGATAACAATAAATGTACCCCCATTCGTTCCGGATGGGGACCCGTTTCGAAACGGGTCCCCATCCGGAATCCATAATGGCTGTTTTCTCATGAATGCCTGAACGGATTTCCAATCGGATCTTTTTGTTTGAAAGCTGTGAACATCCTGCACACACATGGTGCATGATTTGTCTATGGGCGTGCATGATCCGTGCACTATAAATTACATGGAAGTCTATGGAGGCCTCTAGTTAATGTGTTAATGCTTAATGTTTCGTGCAAAGCCATTTGAATTGCATCTTTGTTTAAAGCGTACTATTATAAAAATACAAATGAGTTACTACTAGTATATTATCTCTGCAGGAGACACTTGATCAATGTTTATGTAATTTAGGAAATATACAAAGCATCGTATGGAGACACAGAATGTCATCTTGTTAACATCAATCTATCAAACCTTAAAGAGCTCATAGAGGTCCTCCTCCAAGTCTTTGATCAGGTTGGGGTCCATGAGTTTGGGCAGAACCAGGTCTCTGATCTCCTGGGAGAAAGGAACCTTAGCCTGGGGCAGCCATGCCCAGTAGAACGGATCTGTAGGAGAGGAGAGGGAAGATACAATATTAAGCAGCCATGCCCAGTAGAACAGATCTGTAGGAGAGGAGAGGGAAGAGACAACATTAAGCAGCCATGCCCAGTAGAACGGATCTGTAGGAGAGGAGAGGGAAGAGACAACATTAAGCAGCCATGCCCAGTAGAACAGATCTGTAGGAGAGGAGAGGGAAGAGACAACATTAAGCAGCCATGCCCAGTAGAACAGATCTGTAGGAGAGGAGAGGGAAGAGACAACATTAAGCAGCCATGCCCAGTAGAACGGATCTGTAGGAGAGGAGAGGAGAGAGACAACATTAGAACAGGTCTGTAGGAGAGGAGAGGGGAGAGACAACATTAGAACAGGTCTGTAGGAGAGGAGAGGGGAAAGACAACATCGGGTACTGTTCATCAAACAAAACAAATCACGCTTTTACTTAAGCTCTTTCAACCTGGAATACCTGCTTTTGGCATAATGTCATTATAGGCAAAGATTTATCAAAATGTTTAATTTAATTTGTATTTTCATAGCAGATCTATAACCTCACAATGTCTCGCAATGTGAGCTGGTAGATCTGCTACGATAAGATTGTAGAAAGTTGATAATTGTAAAAGTGGTTAATCAGTCTAGCCATTGAATGTAAAAAGAATATCAAATTAGAAAATGGACGTCACAGAGCCACTGACTTGCATAGTGTCAGTCAGAGGCCAAAATAAAGCACGGTCATCTTGAAAATAGTGATGTTTTTGCAAGCAGAGCCTGCGTAGTGGAATAGTAATGTGTTCAGGATAACTCACAGGCTCTCCAGGAGTCTGGGTGTTTGAGAGGGAAGGCCAGGCCGTTGTCTATCGCTGCCAGCTTAATGATGGGACTCTTCACCAGAACCCAGTCTGTGTCCTACACACACACACACGCACGCACACACGCGCACACACACACACACACGCCACAAAATATATATTTTTTCAGTTCAGTGATGTATTGGGTACACACGGCATCCGAAGTCTTTTCAAGCAGGAGCACAAGCACACACATGCATCAAGTTTAAAACAATCCTTAAGTTCACACCCCAAACATGTTTACAAAAGCTGTAGTGTCACACCATCGTGCATTAACATAGGAACAAGCCTCGGATGCATATCAATGGTCTGCTAACTCCTGTAGTGTAGATGTTAAGCGGCATGCGTCTGACGACACACACACACACACACACACACACACACACACACACACACACACACACACACACACGCCACAAAATATCATTTTGTTGTCTTTTACATTAACCCCAAAAAAGGCACAAAAATCTCACATGTCTGAGAGTATGTACTGTATGTGTTATAAAGGATGAGATATGACGATGATAAGCATTGAACGGCACCCAGACCTACTGCACACAGTATAAACAGAGCTTTCTTTTCCTTATTGAAATTCTAATGAGAAAAAAGAAATGCTGATTTCTGTTCCAAAAAGCTTCATACCACGCATGTATATACATAATGACAACATGTGACATAACTCTGTTTACGTAATGCTGTACCCCCTCCAACTGTATTTTTGTTCCCCATTGTCAACTTTATTATGTTTTGAAACTTGTTTTGGCAATGTAAACGTATGTTTTCTCATGCCAGTAAAGCTCCTTTGAATTGAATTGATAAGCACATGTAATTTGTCACTTAATGGCATCGGACATACTGAATGGATTATGGAATGGTAGTGTACAGTGGACACGTCTTATATGTATTGAGAGGTTTTATATGCCAAATTAACTGTAAAGTAGTTTTGCCGATAAATTACTGAATCTTGCAATTTGTGAGTCAGGTCTGACCGCTGTTTACTCACCCGAATCCCTCCGCTGTCCATTGGATAGTCATACTTTATTAACCAGTTGTCATTCCCTCTGTCTGGGAACAGGAAACACATCCCAGAGGACAGGAAACACATCCCAGAGGACAGGAAACACATCCCAGAGGACAAGATAATGAGAACATGTTATTACCATTTAGACCGGGGGCGCATTATTACACATTATTACTTTAAGCATTATTTTATGCATTAACTATTGATAAATAGCAGATATACAAGCTCACAGCACGGTAGCTATTTTAAAAAAATCATGAAAATTTGTCTTTGCATATTTTTGACACGATTCTATAAATGTTTTCTAAATGCTTCTTTTTCATGTCAAGGACCCCCAAAATTACATGTATTTGGCCGTGGATCCCCTTCTCAAAATATGTTGTTCCAGGGACCCCCAGATAAAAAAATATGTTGTCTATTTTTAAAACAACCATTCATTAATGAGCAATAAGTGTTAAATGGCCTTATAATAGGAATAGTACTGTAATAATGTCTTGATCGTTGTCTTGATTGCTTAAACATGATGTCATGGGAGGTGACAGTTCTCCATTCCTACCCACTGCCATTCCTACTGAGGTTAGAGTTAGGGTTAGGGTATGGTTAGGTGGTCACTGCCTCCGTAGGAATGGCAGTGTGTAGGAATGGCAGGTTTAGGAATGGAAATGGCTATATTGATTGATTAGTTTATTTTCGTGTCCTGCACACAGAGTGCCCAACCCTCATGGGTTTATAAGACACCATTTCAAGTTTACAGCATGTTTTACAATTGTGCGTTCGGAAATGCGCACCGTGTGTGTGCTCAGTGTAGTGAGTTCAGTGGGCGTGACATTGTAGAGTGCGTTCAGTGAGGCTTATTTACGAACGACCAGTTAAGAGGCAGCTGTGCGCTTTTTCACTCTGAACTCTGAAGGTAAACTTTCTGAAAAGCAGCAGTTGCTAACGTAACGTTGACATTGAAAGGAGATCTCATTCATAACATTGGCATACCTGCTGTTAGTTTACACGTTGATGCGTGTGAAACTATCAAGCCCAAACGACCAATTATGCTGCAAATGCTGCATTTTGCTGCAAACAGTAACACCGCACCACACCGTCAAACCCCATCTTCTGAGTAGGGTCGGTCAGTGTGTACACTCAGCACACTGAATTTCCGAACGACAACGCACCAAGTGCACCGAATAAACGATCGACATGGCACACCAGTGCGTTGAGTGCGCATTTCCGAACGCACCCGATGTCATACATTCAGTTACACAGAATTATTGTCTACTCTCCCAAGCTTGACAAATAAAATCGGACACAATGAACGCTCCTTTGGCAAAACATATCTCAAGCTATATACTCGATAACAGGCTTGACAGCCCAAAGCTTATTGATACCGGGTACTCAATAAATGTGATATCTAGTAGGCCTATATGTAACAGGCTCATGTTTCGAGCTCCATCCCTAGCTGTGAGCTTGTATATCTGATATTTTTATAGCAGATATAGCTTAAGTATAACATAATTCCAGGTCTAATTGTCTTTAAAAACACCAACATGTGATCTTGGGGTGATGTAATAAGGAGCGCCACACTGACCTGTGTTCCTAATGATATAATCCAGCACCACCAGCCTCTCAAACTGCAGCTGCAGCTGTCGCCTGGTGTTCTCAGGAAGAGGCTCCACTTCAAATCTCCTCAGCCAGTCGTCTGCGTCTTTGTATCCTTCAACAAACAGCTGAAACGAGCCCACCTGACACAAGAGAAAGGCACAGTTTGCACTATATTATATTGTTTTCGAGCATGCAAAGTAGTCTGAAATGCTTCTCTGCCAGCATTGCCGGGTCTGCTTATTATAAACGACTTTGGGCTTGTTTCCCTGTAAATTCGCTGTGCACATAAACATAGTTGCGGGTTGCTTCTGTTTTGGCTTGTTTTCGTAGACCCGGTCGTTTGTTTCACTCACAGAAACTGGCAACACTCTCACCTCGAACATAAACATCACAGACATAGAAAGGTAGACGCCTCCCCCGGCTCTGGGGGTCTTTATCGCGGGCCTATATAGCTATGAATATGACTATGGGTTCACGCTTAGATTTTAAGTGTAGCAACAACGAAAACAGTACATTATAGGTCAACGCAGTGCTCTTCTTTTACATTCCACAGACCAGAAGACACAGCGCTATGGCCACTTCCAAGTGTTTAGACATTTATTGCCCCTTAATTGTACTCCAATTTGAAATAAAGGTTATGATGCTGATGATCTGATGGACTTTGATCAATAACATGGTTGATGATAACACACTGCAAAATAACAATCAGATACAATAACTACAATACATTGTAGTTAGGAACTATTCAGTTCTTCTCAGACAATATTCTATCCACCTGTTAGACTTAAGAATTAAATGCAAATAGAATATACATAATAATGTTTATCAATTTAGATGTATTTGCTGCACCTTTGGACCTGCTCACAGCATGAAATGACTCCAGTGAAACATTAACTTTTACAAGGAGTGCAGCTACGCTGACTTACATCTACAGTAAATGTAAAACACACCTACACTTACACTAGCACAGCAGTGCGACAACGGAGATAATAAAAACCTCACGTCAACAGGATTGTATCATTAACACAGAGGACATAGACAGGTGAGTACGGAACGGATATGATTTTCAGCACAAATGATCACCATTCATCTATTCATATATGAACGAGACATTTCAATGAATTTGAGTCTTAAGTGCCGTCCACATCAAGAATAATAATACATAACTGTATAGTGTTGATTTTGACCGCACGTTTTGATTTAGTTTTGGTCACAGTCTTTTGAAGAAAATTCGGACTAAATCCACAGTTGACTTAGTCGAACAAAATGTATTTTTGGCTGATTTTCACTGACAAAAATAGCTTTTAGTGAGCAGCTATTTTCGGTCTTTGACACCCGAACGGACCCATTTCATCTTGTTGTTTTTTGGAGCCGTGTGCAAAGCACATGGCTCCCTGTGCACAGCTTTCAGCTTTTGTCCCGTCTAGTGGGAAAAGGATGTTTCGTTGAGTTCGAACAGTACCTTTTATGACCACACATGTTAAGGGAGGGGCGCTGTTTTCAGGCCAGGCCAGGCCAGGCACACACACACACACGCACACACACACACAGGGGGGAACACATAGAATCAAAAACATAGATCTGGAAGTGCTCAAATTCACGGCTCCACTTCGAACCAAGGTTTGATTTTTTTAAGGTAGTTGACAGACATTTTTGTCATAGTTTTAGTTGACGAAATCAACACCGCAACAGTAGACTATAGTGATAATAATTTAATTTAAGCATGCATACTGATAAACTGTAATGCTATGTAAACATAATGAAGTTGAAGCCTTGTAAATTCAGATAAATTCTGATTGGCCGTCAGTTTACCAAACCATTCTGAAGGTGATTCTCACACTATCACCACTGTCGTCGTTATCGTTAGCGTTCACTCTGCTATCCACTAGATTTACAACTTAAACATAAAGAAAGAAGCATGTTTACAGTTATCGTTGTTCTTTGTGTGTCTCTATTACGGTTTGTCAATATCATGTATGTAGTGTATAAATATGCTGTAAGGTTGTAGGTTTTATGTAATCATTAAAGAACAACATTTAATACTTAAAAATATATCAACTTTGTTCTCAGTGTGTGGAAATGGCGTCTGCCAGCAGTCTCCTGTCTGAAGAGCAGTTCCTGTGTTCTATCTGTCTGGATGTGTTCACTGATCCAATCAGCACTCCATGTGGACACAACTACTGTAAAACCTGTATCACACATTACTGGGACAGCAGTGATCAGTGTCAGTGTCCACTATGCAACGAACCCTTCGATAAGAGACCAAAGTTCTCTGTTAATAAAATCCTCTCTGAGATGGCTGATCAGTTCAGGAAGTCAAAGCAGCTGGAAAATAATTCCAACACAATCCAGGAACCTGCAGAACCACATGAAGTCTCCTGTGACGTCTGTACTGAGACCAAACCCAAGGCTGTGAAGTCATGCCTGGTGTGTCTGATCTCCTACTGTGTGACTCACCTGGAGCCTCATCAGAGACTCACAGGGTTAAAACGACACAAACTCATCGACCCTGTAAAGAACCTGGAAGAGTATATGTGTAAGAAACATGACAAACCTCTGGAGCTGTTCTGTAAGACTGACCTCATGTGTGTTTGTCAGTTCTGCACCGAGTCAGACCACAAGTTACACCAAACTGTATCTCTGAAAGAGGCATATGAAGAGAAGAAGGCTGAGCTGGGAAAGACAGAGGCTGAAGTTCAGCAGATGATCCAGGAGAGACAAGTGAAGATTCAGGAGGTCCAACACTCAGTACAGCTCAGTAAGAAAGATGCAGACAGAGAGATAGCAGACAGTGTGCAGGTCTTCACTGCTCTGATCAGCTGTATTGAGAGAAGCCAGGCTGAGCTCATTGATGTGATTGAAAAGAAGCAGAAAACAACAGAGAAACAGGCTGAAGGCTTCATTAAAGATCTGCAACAGGAAATCACTGAGTTAAAGAAGAGAAGCTCTGAGCTGAAGCAGCTCTCACACACTGAAGACCACCTCCACCTCCTCCAGAACTTCACATCCATCAACACCCCTCCACCCACCAAGGACTGGACAAAGGTCAACGTCCCTCAGTCTTCATATGTAGGGACGGTGAGGACAGCTGTGGCTCAGCTGGAGAAGACACTCAGTCAAGAGATGGAGAAGACACTGAACCAAGG
Source organism: Nannobrachium achirus (assembly GCF_963921795.1). Taxonomy (NCBI): domain Eukaryota; kingdom Metazoa; phylum Chordata; class Actinopteri; order Myctophiformes; family Myctophidae; genus Nannobrachium; species Nannobrachium achirus. Next base: position 6,937,772 of record NC_137833.1, on the reverse strand, counting down.
GGTGGAGATGCTGTGTGATGAGCTTGGGAGGATCCAGCAATATGCAGTGGATGTGACTCTGGATCCTGATACAGCATACTGTGCACTCATCCTGTCTGAGGATGGAAAACAAGTGAGTTATGGAAACGTAATGAAGAATCTCCCAGACAACAACAAGAGATTCTATCCAGGTGTCAGTGTCTTGGGAAAACAAAGCTTCTCCTCAGGAAGGTTTTATTATGAGGTTCAGGTTAAAGGGAAGACTGACTGGGGTTTAGGAGTGGTCAGAGAGTCCATCAAAAGGAAGGAAAAGATCACAGTGACCCCCGACAATGGTTGCTGGTTTGTAGTGTTGAGGAATGGAAATGAGTACAAGGCTGCTGCTGACATTTCTGTCCTCCTCCCTGTAAGAGAGGATCTCCAGAAAGTGGGAGTGTTTGTGGATTATGAGGAGGGTCTGGTGTCCTTTTATGATGTGGAGGCCAGAGTTCACCTCTACTCTTTCACTGGCTGCTCCTTCACTGAGAAACTATATCCATACTTTGGTCCAGATTTAAACCGCAGTGGTCAAAACTCAGCTCCTCTGATCATCTGTCCTGTCAATCATACAGATTAGACTAGAATCCTCAGCTTGACACGAAAGATTAGTTCTAGTTTAAGACATAAATATGTGTATAGAAGGGTTCAATTACAGGTTTATTGTGCTAATTAATGAAGACATTGATATGGGGTTCATTGTCAGTCAAGCTATTGAATTCTAAAACATGCATTCTATTGAAATGCAAGAACTTAACTTCACATGTCTGAATTGCAGACAAAGATTAATATGTTAAATTGAATGTGAGGACAGCTGTGGCTCAGCTGGAGAAGACACTCAGTAAAGAGATGGAGAAGATACAGAATCAAGGGGGTGGAGAAGCTCTGTGATGATGAGCTTGCGAGGATCCAGCGTGGTAATGCAGGGGATGTAACTCTGGACCCTGATACAGCACATCCTAATCTCATCCTGTCTGAGGATAGAAAACAGGTGCATACTAACAGAAAGAAAGATGTCACAGACAAAACAATGAGATTAACCATTTGACATTTCGTTTTAGGAAAACAAAGCTTCTCCTCAGGAAGGTTTGACTATGAGGTTCAGGTTAAAGATAAGACTAAGTGGCATTTAGGAGTGACCAGAGAGTCCATCGACAGGGAGGTAGCCATAAAGTGGTGTCACTACAATGGTTACAGTAAAATGGTAAATGGTGCATTTATATAGCGCTTTTAATCCAAAGCGCTTTACATAGATTGTGCATTACATTCACCCATTCACGCACACATTCATACACCGGTGGCGGAGGAAGCCATGCAAGGCACCAACCTACTCACCGGAGGCAATTAGGGGTTCAGAGTCTTGCCCAAGGACCCTTCGACATTAACTCAGGGGGAGCCCGGATTCGAACTGGGAACCCTTCGGGATTTATACCCTTCGTGCTCTAATACCAGTTTCTCTACCCCTGAGCTATGCCGCCCCATACAGTGTTACAGTGTTGCTAAAAGCCAAAGGAAATGAGTACCATGCTCATTCTTATCCTGATCTACAGCAGGGGTTCCCTAACTTTTTTGTCTCAGGGCACCCCATAAATATTTTTTTTTAATCCGAGGCACCCACATTATAATTTTCACTTCCAGCACCTTACATTTATAGCATATCGTCGTTGTCGGGTGAAAACCTTGTATGTCCAAAACCGTTTGTCGATCTACAAGCACACAGTGCTTGTAGATCGGCTGTTTTCACTAGTTTTGTGCGACAGAGGTTTCTGCCTGACAGTAATGATATTTTAGTGATTATGTTGCGAGGAAAACATTGAGATAATAGCCATTTTGGTTAGAACTGACTGAAAATAACTTTGTACTTCAAGTTTAAAATGACACTAAATATTTTTTCAAGTGTCCAAATAAATTCCAAATATTATCAAATGATCTCGCGGCACCCCTGGACTGCCGTCGCGGCACCCCAGGGTGCCCCGTCACCCACTTTGAAAACCCCTGATCTACAGTATACCTCCCTGTAAAACAGAAGCTCCAGAAAGTGGGAGTGTTTGTGGATTATGAGGAGGGTCTGGTCTCCTTTTATGATGTGGAGGCCAGAGTTCATATCTACTCTTTCACTGGCTGCACCTTCACTGAGAAACTCTATCCATTCTTTAACGCAGGGCCAAATATCTATGGTGATAACAACTCTGCTCCTCTGATCATCTCTCCTGTCAATCACATATATTAGACTAATTTAATCCTCAACTTTACGCCTTCTGGGGGCGAACATTCAGTGGAAAATACCAGATCTACAAGCTCACAACCTGCGGCGCGCTGTTAGCTTGTACATCAGATATTTTTTTCTTAGAGATTTGATGTAATATGAAATAAATTCTAGTTGTCCTATTCTAGAGCCCTGGGGGACCCCAGTTATCTACATGTATCAAAGTGTGTATATAGAAGGGTTAATCTAACTCTAATTTGAGTTAGGACATTTGTTTTGTTGTTGTTTTTTCCTAAGAAAATCGAATCTTTTTTCTTTTTTGAAAAAGTGAAAATATAGAAACACCAGAGTTAATGATGAAACATTTGAAAATGTGATTCTCTAATAGAAACCAATAACTGTAATTGTGTGGAAAATACCTGTAAAGTGCTAGAAATAGCTCAATTTGTAATGCAAAAATAAACTTAAAGGTAATAAAGAATGATAATAAGTAAGTATAACATGTTGTCTAAATGTTCTCAGGGGTAAATAATGTATGTGTTAAGATGACAATATTCAGTCATCAAACTGGTTCGGTGTTAAAAAGCTTTCTATCTATCTAGTCCTAAGCTATCGTCAATAATAATCATTGTTCTTCAACGTGTACAGAAACTGCTTTGCTTTGAGTTTCATGATCTTTATTGTTTTGTTTTATTGTGATGGTCCTTTATGCTTGTTTTATTTGGTCAATGTTAGATATTTTTCTCCCGTCATTGTGATGGCTATTCATGTCAAAAAAATAAAAATGAGTTTTTTTGATTGATTGAACACTCGGCTGCTCACTCTACAACGTTGTTAGTTTTAGGAGCTGTGCTGCTCATGTCCTTGTCTTACTTTAGGAAGGCCTATTCTGTGAAAGCTCTGAAAACTTAATACAGTTATCCAACTTATCACTGATCAAATTTTTCAAGGTTTTAAAGAAAAACTACCATGAATATGTTTTAAGTCAACATATTTGAAATTAAATACAAATTGTACTTTTCAGGATTCCAATTCAAAAATAGCAAAAAAAGCTAATCTGATCTGCTATTTTTGATACTTTTGTGTGACAGAATGACAACGTCGAAGGACATTAATTTACCAAAAAAGTTCAAATACGGAGATAAAAGATAAGGGGTTTCTGGCCGACACTATATGCAATGTGGCCCTCTGGAGTGGGCGTGGAAATAGTGTCCCTCTACATTATAAAAGTTGCCCATCTCTGACATAGAGCCCAACACTCCCGGCTGACAGGCTTCGACCGCAGTCCGTAGGAGTACAGTAGGTGCAATGACCATTATCACCCTCCTCCCCTCCCTAGGGCTTCCCTCTCACAAACACGGGCCAACTGTGTTCGTATAGACGCCCGACAAAGCCGGATGCACTGCGGTGGATTTGAACCCACAACCTCTGTGGTGGTGGGCAATGAAATTGTTTCTAATATAAGATATTCATATTATATTATCTTTAAAGTATTCGTGTTTTTCCAATTATTTGGCGGTCCACTTGCAATAGGCTACCCTCATGGCCCACCAGTGGGCCCCGGACCACAGGTTGGGAGTGGCTGGCAGCACTAAAACCATAACAGAGGGAGAAGCAGACAGAGAAGAACGGTGGCTGTGAAGGGTTAACAGCAGTCAGAAACAGAGCAGCCTCTTTAGTGACGCAATCTACAGTAAAGTGAAAGTTAGAGTGTTCATGCAGTTTGGTGTAAGCACACTCACACACTCTCTCTTTCTCTCTCTCACACAGACACGCTCTCAAGTACAACAAAACAAAACAAAAAACAACGTTCAGGTCAACAGGATTTCTGCTGGAATATTAAGAAGAACATACAGAGGTGAGTACATCAGATAAGGACTTATTATTCTGTTACAGAGAACAAAGGCATATTAAACTGTAGTCAGACACGATCTTCCCTTGGTTTCGTTTTCCTGGAAATCCTGTAGTCTAGTCGTTCAATTGGTAAACGTCAGGCTTCCCTTACAGTTTACAGTTTAGGCATTTAGCTGACGCTTTTAATCCAAAGCGATTTACAATAAGCAGGTAATACATAAATATAATAAGCAATATAATATGTCAGTACATCAACAACAATACAACAAATGCATAGGAAATCAATCTAGAAAAAAATAATAATAATAAAAAAAAAAATAACCTAGGTAAACCACGCACCTAATCAGTAAAACATATTTTTCTAAAACCCATAAATACCATCTAGCTTCATGTGTGGTCCTTGAGGGAGGGGGCGAAGTGTTTCAGTAGTGCTATGGGTTTAGGTGGAGTCTGAAGAGGTGAGTCATCAGTCCACAGCGGAAGCTAGGGAATGAATCTGTAGTTCTGAATGTGACAGGGAGTTTATTCCACAGTTTGGGGGCCAGGAGGGGAAGTGTTTAGGACGAGTGGATTTTGTCCTTGGGTTTTAGCAAGGCTTCGCTTACAGTATGTGGTGTGCCAACATTATTGAGCTCTATTCTAATATGATGATCCAGATTAGATTCATAACTATTAAGCTGTCAGCACTAAGGGAGAATTACATTAAATCTAGAAGTCAAGAATTACATTTCTTTCCGTGTTTATTTTCAGTGTGTAGAAATGGCGTCTGACAGCAGTCTCCGGTCTGAAGAGCAGTTCCTGTGTTCTATCTGTCTGGATGTGTTCACTGATCCAATCACCACTCCATGTGGACACAACTACTGTAAAACCTGTATCGCACAGCACTGGCACTGTACTGATATGTGTAAGTGTCCACTATGCAACAAAACCTTCTACAGGAGACCAGAATTCTCTGTTAACAAAGTCCTCTCTGAGATGGCTGATCAGTTCAGGAAGTCAAAGCAGCGGAAAAAATATTCCAGCGCAATCCAGGAACCTGCTGAACCTGCTAAACCAGATGAAGTCTCCTGTGACGTCTGTACTGAGACCAAACTCAAGGCTGTGAAAACCTGCCTGGTGTGTCTGACCTCCTACTGTGAGACTCACCTGGAGCCTCATCAGAGACTCACAGGGTTAAAACGACACAAACTCATCGACCCTGTAAAGAACCTGGAAGATTATATGTGTAAGAAACATGACAAACCTCTGGAGCTGTTCTGTAAGACTGACCTCATTTGTGTTTGTCAGTTCTGCACTGTGTTAGAACACAAATCACATCAGATTGTATCTCTGAAAGAAGAATGTGAAGAAAAGAAGGCTGAGCTGGGAAAGACAGAGGCTGAAGTTCAGCAGATGATCCAGGAGAGACAAGTGAAGATTCAGGAGGTCCAACACTCAGTACAGCTCAGTCAGAAAGATGCAGACAGAGAGATAGCAGACAGTGTGCAGGTCTTCATTGCTCTGATCAGCTGTATTGAGAGAAGCCAGGCTGAGGTCATTGATGTGATTGAAGAGAAGCAGAAAACAACAGAGAAACAGGCTGAGGGCTTCATTAAAGATCTGCAACAGGAAATCACTGAGTTAAAGAAGAGAAGCTCTGAGCTGAAGAAGCTCTCACTCACTGAAGACCACCTCCACCTCCTCCAGAACATCTCATCCATCAACACCCCTCCACCCACCAAGGACTGGACAAAGGTCAATGTCCATCAGCCTTCATATGTGGGGACTGTGAGGACAGCAGTGGCTCAGCTGGAGAAGACACTCAGTCAAGAGATGGAGAAGAACCTGCATGATGCTGAGCTGAGGAGGATGCAGCAATATGAGGTGGATGTGACTCTGGACCCTGATACAGCCTACAGTCAACTCATCCTGTCTGAGGATGGAAAACAAGTGAGTCATGGAAACATAGAGAAGAATCTCCCAGACAACAAAGAGAGATTCTCTCCAAGTGTTAGTGTCTTAGGAAAACAAAGCTTCTCCTCAGAAAGGTTTTACTATGAGGTTCAGGTTAAAGGGAAGACTCACTGGGATGTAGGAGTGGTCAGAGAGTCCATCAACAGGAAGGGAACCGTCACACTGACCCCCAACAATGGTATCTGGTCTATATATTTGAGGAATGGAAATGAGTACAAGGCTGCTGCTGGCCCTCCTGTCCTCCTCCCTGTAAGAGAGGAGCTCCAGAAAGTGGGAGTGTTTGTGGATTATGAGGAGGGTCTGGTCTCCTTTTATGATGTGGAGGCCAGAGTTCATCTCTACTCTTTCACTGGCTGCTCCTTCACTGAGAAACTCTATCCATTCTTTGGTCCGGCTTTAAACCGTGGTGGTGAAAACTCAGCTCCTCTGATCATCTCTCCTGTCAATCATACAGACTAGACTAGAATCCTCAGCTTGACACGAAAGGTTAGTTCTAGTTTAAGACATAAATATGTGTATAGAAGGGTTCAATTACAGGTTTATTGTGCTAATTAATGAAGACATTGATATGAGGTTCATTATCAGTCAAGCTATTGAATTCTAAAACATGCATTCTATTGAACTGCAAGAACTTAACTTCACATGTCTGAATTGCAGACAAAGATTAATATGTTAAATTGAGTGCTTCATTTGAGTATTTAGTATTTAGTTGAAATCCCTCTCTGTCAAGTCAGTGTCCATCAGTCTTCTAATGTGGGGACTGTGAGGACAGCTGTGGCTCAGCTGGAGAAGACACTCAGTAAAGAGATGAAGAAGATACAGAATCAAGGGGGTGGAGAAGCTCTGTGATGATGAGCTTGGGAGGATCCAGCGATATGCAGTGGATGCAACTCTGGACCCTGATACAGCACATCCTAATCTCATCCTGTCTGAGGATGGAAAACAGGTGCATGCTGGAAACAGAAAGAAAGATGTCACAGACAAAACTCTTTCACTGGCTGCACCTTCACTGAGAAACTCTATCCATTCTTTAACGCAGGGCCAAATATCTATGGTGATAACAACTCTGCTCCTCTGATCATCTCTCCTGTCAATCACATATATTAAGACTAATTTAATCCTCAACTTTACGTATTCTGGGGGAGAACATTCAGTGGAAAATACCAGATCTACAAGCTCACAACCTGCGGCGCGCTGTTAGCTTTACATCAGATATTTTAGTTTTAGAGATTTGATGCAATATGAAATACATTCTAGATGTCCTATTCTAGAGCCCTGGGGGACCCCAGTTATCTACAGTACATGTATCTAGGTTAAGTTAAGTGTGTATATAGATAGAAGGGTTAATCTAACTGTAATTTGAGTTTGGAAATTTGCTGAGGTTTTTTTTTGGTTGTTGTTTTTTCCTAAGAAAATCAAATCTTTTGTTTTTTTGAAAAAGTGAAAATAGAAACACCAGAGTTAATGATGAAACATTTGAAAATGTGATTCTTTAATAGAAATCAGTAACTGTAATTGTGTGGAAAATACCTGTAAAGTGCTGGAATTTAGCTCAATTTGTAATGCAAAAATAAACTTAAAGTTGTACTATGTAACTTTTTTTATAAAACAAATCTTAAAATTCTCCTAACTATTAAATCACAAAAGTTTTAGAAGATCCGCGCCGTGAATTTCAGCCTGTAAAGCCTTCTCTGTATGTAAACTGAGATCCTTGCCGTGGACCGGATCTCGCGCGAAAATTGCGTCATCACACTACCGGCCAATCACAGCGAGGGTTATACAACTGCCGGCCAATCACAGCGCATCTTGAAGTGGGGTCGCTATGGCAGCCATATTTGTTGTCGCCCGTTTGTACCATCCCTTCTCTAGGTAATTTCGCCTACCAGGCAGGGTGAAGGAGTCCGTATCTCTGGAATTACTGAACGCACAGGAACAAGGGACCCCTTAAAAGATAGATCTCAGCGAGGTGGAGGCAGACGCGGGGGTCTGAAGGTACGAAAAACGTCCGAAAGACGCGGACGCGACCGCGGTTTGCTATAGGGCTAATGACCACTAGTTGGGCATCTTACACAGTATGGCTTTAAAGGTAATAAAGAATGATAATAAGTAAGTATAACATGTTGTCTAAATGTTCTCAGGGGTAAATAATTGATGTGTTGTTAAGATGACAGTATTCAGTCATCAAACTGGTTCGGTGTTAAAAAGCTTTCTATCTAACTAGTTCTAATCTAAATCTATTCTATCGTCAATAATAATCATTGTTCTTCAACGTGTACAGAAACTGCTTTGCTCTGAGTTTCATGATCTTTATTGTTTTGTTTTATTGTGATGGTCCTTTATGCTTGTTTTATTTGGTCAATGTTAGATATTTTTCCCCCGTCATTGTGATGGCTATTCATGTCAAAAAAATAAAAATTCGTTTTTTTTTATTGATTTAACACTCGGCTGCTCACTCTACAACGTTGTTAGTTTTAGGAGCTGTGCTCATGTGCTTGTCTTACTTTAGGAAGAAGGCCAATTCTGTGAAAGCTCTGAAAACTTAATATAGTTATCCAACTTATCACTGATCACATGTTTCAAGGTTTTAAAGAAAAACTACCATGAATATGTTTTAAGTCAACATATTTGAAATTAAATACAAATTGTACTTTTCAGGATTCCAATTCAAAAACAGCAAAAATAGCAGATCTACAAGCTAAAGTTTTGAGCTTGTAGATCTTTTATTTTTGCTACTTTTGTGTGACATGTGTGACATAGAATGACAACATCGAAGGACATTAATTTACAAAAAAAGTTCAAATACGGAGATAAAAGATCAGGGGTTTCTGCCCGACACTATATGCAATGTGGCCCTCTGGAGTGGGCGTGGAAATAGTGTCCCTCTACATTATCAAAGTTGCACATCTCTGACATAGAGCCCAACACTCCCGGCTGACGGGCTTCGCCCGCAGCCCGTAGGAGTACAGTAGGTGCAATGACCATTATCACCCTCCTCCCCACCCTAGGGCTTCCCTCTTACAAACACGGGCCAACTGTGTTCGCATAGACGCCCGACAAAGCCGAACGCACCACGGTGGATTTGAACCCACAACCTCTGGGCAAAAACCTCTGGGTGGGCAATGAAATTGTTTTTTAACATACATTTTTGATATTCATATTATATTATCTTTTAAGTGTTCGTGTTTTGCCAATTATTTGGGGGTCCACTTGCAATAGGCTACCCTCATGGCCCACCAGTGGGCCCCGGACCACAGGTTAGGAGTGGCTGCACTAAAACCATAACAGAGGGAGAAACAGAGAGAAGAGTGGAGGCTGTGAAGGGTTAACAGCAGTCAGAAACAGAGCAGCCTCTTTGCCACTGACGCAATCTACAGTGAAGTGAAAGTATAGTGTTCATGTAGTTTGGTGGAAGCGCTCTCTCTCTCTCTCACACACACACACACACACACACACACACACACTCTCTCTCTCTCTCTCTCTCTCTCGCTCTCTCAGTTCAACAGGATTTCTACGGGAATATTAAGAACATAGACAGGTGAGTACATCAGATAAGGACTTATTATTCTGTTACAGAGAACAAAGGCATATTAAACTGTAGTCAGACACGATCTTCCCTTGGTTTCGTTTTCCTGGAAATCCTGTAGTCTAGTCGTTCAGTTGGTAAACGACAGGCTTCCCTTACAGTTTACAGTTTAGGCATTTAGCAGATGCTTTTAATCCAAAGCGATTTACAATAAGCAGGTAATACATCAATATAATAAGCAATATAATAATATGTCAGTACATCAACAGCAATACAACAAATGCATAGGACTATCAATCTAGAAATAAATGATAAATAAATAAATAAATAATAATAATACCCTAGGTAAACCACGCACCTAATCAGCTATCTAGCTTCATGTGTGGTCATCGAGGGAAGGGGAGTGTTACAGTAGTGCTATGGGTTTAGGTGGAGTCTGAAGAGGTGAGTCTTCAGTCCTAGGGAGTGAGTCTGTAGTTCTAATGGAAACTATTAATATGTCATCAATAAGGGAGAATTATATTCAATCTAGAAGTCAAGAATTACATTTCTTTCCGTGTTTATTTTCAGTGTATAAAAATGGCGTCTGCCAGCAGTTTCCTGTCTGAAGAGCAGTTCCTGTGTTCTATCTGTCTGGATGTGTTCACTGATCCAATCACCACTCCATGTGGACACAATTACTGTAAAACCTGCATCACACATTACTGGGAAAGCAGTGATCAGTGTCAGTGTCCACTATGCAACGAAAACTTTGATAAGAGACCAAAGTTCTCTGTTAATACTTTCATATCTGAGATGGCTGATCAGTTCAGGAAGTCAAAGCAGCTGAAAATGCCTTCCAACACAAACCCAGAACCTGCTGAACCTGCTGAATCAGATGAAGTCTCCTGTGACGTCTGTACTGAGACCAAACTCAAGGCTGTGAAGTCATGCCTGGTGTGTCTGACCTCCTACTGTGACACTCACCTGGAGCCTCATCAGAGACTCACAGGGTTAAAACGACACAAACTCATCGACCCTGTAAAGAACCTGGAAGACTATATGTGTAAGAAACATGACAAACCTCTGGAGCTGTTCTGTAAGACTGACCTCATGTGTGTTTGCCAGTTCTGCACTGAGTCAGACCACAAGTTACACCAAACAGTATCTCTGAAAGAGGCATATGAAGGAAAGAAGGCTGAGCTGGGAAAGACAGAGGCTGAAGTTCAGCAGATGATCCAGGAGAGACAAGTGAAGATTCAGGAGGTCCAACACTCAGTACAGCTCAGTAAGAAAGATGCAGACAGAGAGATAGCATACAGTGTGCAGATCTTCACTGCTCTGATCAGCTGTATTGAGAGGAGCCAGGCTGAGCTCATTGATGTGATTGAAAAGAAGCAGAAAACAACAGAGAAACAGGCTGAAGGTTTCATTAAAGATCTGCAACAGGAAATCAATGAGTTAAAGAAGAGAAGCTCTGAGCTGAAGCAACTCTCACTCACTGAAGACCACCTCCACCTCCTCCAGAACTTCACGTCCATCAACACCCCTCCACCCACCAAGGACTGGACAAAGGTCAATGTCCCTCAGTCTTCATATGTGGGGACTGTGAGGACAGCTGTGGCTCAGCTGGAGAAGACACTCAGTCAAGAGATGGAGAAGAACCTGTGTGATGCTGAGCTGAGGAGGATCCAGCAATATAAAGTGGATGTAATTCTGGACCCTGATACAGCAAATCCATGGCTCATCCTGTCTGAGGATGGAAAACAAGTGAGTTGTGGAAACGAAGAGAAGAATCTCCCAGACAACAAAGGGAGATTCTCTTCAGTTTCCTGTGTCTTAGGAAAACAAAGCTTCTCCTCAGGAAGGTTTTACTATGAGGTTCAGGTTAAAGGGAAGACTGACTGGGATGTAGGAGTGGCCAGAGAGTCCATCAACAGGAAGGGAAACGTCACACTGACCCCCAACAATGGTATCTGGTCTATATGTTTGAGGAATGGAAATGAGTACAAGGCTGGTGCTGGCCCTGCTGTCCTCCTCCCTGTAAGAGAGGAGCTCCAGACAGTGGGAGTGTTTGTGGATTATGAGGAGGGTCTGGTCTCCTTTTATGATGTGGAGGCCAGAGTTCATCTCTACTCTTTCACTGGCTGCTCCTTCACTGAGGAACTATATCCATTCTTCAGTCCAGCTTCAAACAGTAGTGGTCAAAACTCTGCTCCTCTGATCATCTCTCCTGTCAATCATACAGACTAGACAAATAATCCTCAGCTTGACATGAAAGCTTGGTTCTAGTTTAAGAAACTAATATGAGTATAGAAGGGTTCAATTACAAGTTTATTGTGCTAATTAATGAAGACATTGATATGAGGTTCATTGTCAGTCAAGCTATTGAATTCTAAAACATGCATTCTTTTGAAACGCAAGAACTTAACTTCACATGTCTGAATTGCAGACAAAGATTAATATGTTAAAGCTGTACTGTGGAAGCTGCTCAACTAGTGGTCAGTAGCGGTATTGCTTTTTTCGGCCGGAGTCGCCGCGGACCACCGGAACGGGGGTCCGCGGACCACCGCGGTCGTCGCGAGCACCTCCGCCTTGCCGATACGATTCCGTAGAGCCGTCTCCCATCATTAGACCAGAATTGAGGGAGTAGCAAGCAAGATTCCTTCACCAATGTAAACACAGTTGCTGAGGGAAGCTACTTCCTTTAGAGACTCGCTGTGATTGGCCGGTGGTGTATGATCGGCGCTGTGATTGGCCGGTAGTGTATCATGTGGGAGATGACATCATTTTGCCGGGAAATTCTCCCCCCCTCACAACTCATAGAAAACATATAAAGAGAAGGCTTCAGAAGCTGAAAATAACAGAGTGGGGGTTCTAAAACTTTAGCGATTTAACAGTTAGGACAATTTTAAGATTTGTTTTATAAAAAAAGTTACATGGTATAACTTTAAATTGAGTGCTTCATTTGAGTATTTAGTATTTAGTTGAAATCCCTCTCTGTCAGGTCAGTGTCCATCAGTCTTCTAATGTGGGGACTGTGAGGACAGCTGTGGCTCAGCTGGAGAAGACACTCAGTAAAGAGATGAAGAAGATACAGAATCAAGGGGGTGGAGAAGCTCTGTGATGATGAGCTTGGGAGGATCCAGCGATATGCAGGGGATGTAACTCTGGACCCTGATACAGCACAGTGTGAACTCATCCTGTCTGAGGATGGAAACAGGTGCATACTGGAAACAGAAAGAAAGATGTCACAGACAAAACTCTTTCACTGGCTGCACCTTCACTGAGAAACTCATTCCATTCTTTAACGCAGGGCCAAATATCTATGGTGATAACAACTCTGCTCCTCTGATCATCTCTCCTGTCAATCACATATATTAAGACTACTTTAATCCTCAACTTTACGTATTCTGGGGGAGAACATTCAGTGGAAAATACCAGATCTACAAGCTCACAACCTGTGGCGCGCTGTTAGCTTGTACATCAGATATTTTTGTCTTAGGGATTTGATGTAATATGAAATAAATTCTAGTTGTCCTATTCTAGAGCCCTGGGGGACCCCAGTTATCTACATGTATCTAAGTGTGTATATAGAAGGGTTAATCTAACTCTAATTTGAGTTAGGAAATTTGTTTTGTTGTTGTTTTTTCCTAAGAAAATCAAATCCTTTTTTTTTCTTTTTTGAAAAAGTGAAAATATAGAAACACCAGAGTTAATGAAACATTTGAAAATGTGATTCTTTAATAGAAATCAGTAACTGTAATTGTGTGGAAAATACCTGTAAAGTGCTGGAATTTAGCTCAATTTGTAATCCAAAAATAAACTTAAAGGTAATAAAGAATGATAATAAGTAAGTATAACATGTTGTCTAAATGTTCTCAGGGGTAAATAATTGATGTGTTGTTAAGATGACAGTATTCAGTCATCAAACTGGTTCGGTGTTAAAAAGCTTTCTATCTAACTAGTTCTAATCTAAATCTATTCTATCGTCAATAATAATCATTGTTCTTCAATGTGTACAGAAACTGCTTTGCTTTGAGTTTCATGATCTTTATTGTTTTGTTTTATTGTGATGGTCCTTTATGCTTGTTTTATTTGGTCAATGTTAGATATTTTCCCCCCCGTCATTGTGATGGCTATTCATGTCAAAAAAATAAAAATGAGTTTTTTTGATTGATTGAACACTCAGCTGCTCACTCTACAACATTGTTAGTCTTTAGGAGCTGTGCTCATGTCCTTGTCTTACTTTAGGAAGAAGGCCAATTCTGTGAAAGCTCTGAAAACGTAATATAGTTATCCAACTTATCACTGATCACATTTTTCAAGGTTTTAAAGAAAAACTACCATGAATATGTTTTAAGTCAACATATTTGAAATTAAATACAAATTGTACTTTTCAGGATTCCAATTCAAAAATAGCAAAAAAAGCAAATCTGATCTGCTATTTTTGATACTTTTGTGTGACAGAATGACAACGTCGAAGGACATTAATTTACCAAAAAAGTTCAAATCTGGAGATAAAAGATAAGGGGTTTCTGCCCGACAATATATGCAATGTGGCCCTATGGAGTGGGCGTGGAAATAGTGTCCCTCTACATTATGAAAGTTGCCCATCTCTGACATAGAGCCCAACACTCCCGGCTGACAGGCTTCGCCCACAGCCCGTAGGAGTACAGTAGGTGTATTGACCATTATCACCCTCCTCCCCACCCTAGGGCTTCCCTCTCACAAACACGGGCCAACTGTGTTCGCATAGACGCCCGACAAAGCTGAACGCACCACGGTGGATTTGAACCCACAACCTCTGGGCAAAAACCTCTGGGTGGGCAATGAAATTGTTTTTTTAACATACATTTTTGATATTCATATTATATTATCTTTTAAGTGTTCGTGTTTTGCCAATTATTTGGGGGTCCACTTGCAATAAGCTACCCTCATGGCCCACCAGAGGGCCCCGGACCACAGGTTGGGAGTGGCTGCACTAAAACCAGAGGGAGAAACAGAGAGAAGAGTGGAGGCTGTGAAGGGTTAACAGCAGTCAGAAACAGAGCAGGCTCTTTAGTGACGCAATCTACAGTGAAGTGAAAGTTAGAGTGTTCATGCACTTTGGTGGAAGCACACTCACACACACACACGCTCTCTAGTACTAAAAAACGTTCAGTTCAACAGGATTTCTGCTGGAATATTAAGAAGAACATACAGAGGTGAGTACATCAGATAAGGACTTATTATTCTGTTACAGAGAACAAAGGCATATTAAACTGTAGTCAGACACGATCTTCCCTTGGTTTCGTTTTCCTGGAAATCCTGTAGTCTAGTCGTTCAGTTGGTAAACGACAGGCTTCCCTTACAGTTTACAGTTTAGGCATTTAGCAGACGCTTTTAATCCAAAGCGATTTACAAGAAGCAGGTAATACATCAATATAATAAGCAAGATAATATGTCAGAACATCAACAGCAATACAACAAATGCATAGGACTATCAATCTAGAAATAAATAATAAATAAATAAATAAATAATAATAATAACCTAGGTCAACCACGCACCTAATCAGCTATCTAGCTTCATGTGTGGTCATCGAGGGAGGGGTTTAGGTGGAGTCTGAAGAGGTGAGTCTTCAGGCCTAGGGAGTGAGTCTGTAGTTCTAATGGAAACTATTAATATGTCATCAATAAGGGAGAATTATATTCAATCTAGAAGTCAAGAATTACATTTCTTTCCGTGTTTATTTTCAGTGTATAAAAATGGCGTCTGCCAGCAGTCTCCTGTCTGAAGAGCAGTTCCTGTGTTCTATCTGTCTGGATGTGTTCACTGATCCAATCACCACTCCATGTGGACACAACTACTGTAAAACCTGTATCACACATTACTGGGACAGCAGTGATGTGTGTCAGTGTCCACTATGCAACGAAACCTTCGATAAGAAACCAAAGTTCTCTGTTAATACTTTCATATCTGAGATGGCTGATCAGTTCAGGAAGTCAAAGCAGGTGAAAGAAACGTCCAGCTCAAACCAAGAGCCTGCTGAACCAGATGAAGTCTCCTGTGACGTCTGTACTGAGACCAAACTCAAGGCTGTGAAGTCCTGCCTGGTGTGTCTGACCTCTTACTGTGAGACTCACCTGGAGCCTCATCAGAGACTCACAGGGTTAAAACGACACAAACTTGTCGACCCTGTAAAGAACCTGGAAGATTATATGTGTAAGAAACATGACAAACCTCTGGAGCTGTTCTGTAAGACTGACCTCATGTGTGTTTGTCAGTTCTGCACCGAGTCAGACCACAAGTTACATCAGATTGTATCTCTGAAAGAGGCATATGAAGAGAAGAAGGCTGAGCTGGGAAAGACAGAGGCTGAAGTTCAGCAGATGATCCAGGAGAGACAAGTGAAGATTCAGGAGGTCCAACACTCAGTACAGCTCAGTAAGAAAGATGCAGACAGAGAGATAGCAGGCAGTGTGCAGGTCTTCACTGCTCTGATCAGCTGTATTGAGAGAAGCCAGGCTGAGCTCATTGATGTGATTGAAAAGAAGCAGAAAACAACAGAGAAACAGGCTGAAGGTTTCATTAAAGATCTGCAACAGGAAATCACTGAGTTAAAGAAGAGAAGCTCTGAGCTGAAGCAGCTCTCACACACTGAAGACCACATCCACCTCCTCCAGAACTTCACATCCATCAACACCCCTCCACCCACCAAGGACTGGACAAAGGTCAATGTCCATCAGTCTTCATATGTTGGGACAGTGAGGACAGCTGTGGCTCAGCTGGAGAAGACACTCAGTCAAGAGATGGAGAATAACCTATGTGATGCTGAGCTGAGGAGGATCCAGCAATATGAGGTGGATGTGACTCTGGACCTTGAAACGGCACATCCTAATCTCATCCTGTCTGAGGATGGAAAACAAGTGAGTGATGGAGACATAAAAAAGAATCTCCCAGACAACACAAAGAGATTCTCTCCATGTTCCTGTGTCTTAGGAAAACAAAGCTTCTCCTCAGGAAGGTTTTACTATGAGGTTCAGGTTAAAGGGAAGACTGGCTGGTATCTAGGAGTGGCCAGAGAGTCCATCAACAGGAAGGGAACCGTCACACTGACTCCCAACAATGGTATCTGGTCTATATATTTGAGGAATGGAAATGAGTACAAGGCTGCTGCTGACCCTTCTGTCCCCCTCCCTGTAAGAGAGGAGCTCCAGACAGTGGGAGTGTTTGTGGATTATGAGGAGGGTCTGGTCTCCTTTTATGATGTGGAGGCCAGAGTTCATCTCTACTCTTTCACTGGCTGCACCTTCACTGAGAAACTATATCCATACTTCAGTCCAGATTTAAACCATAGTGGTCAAAACTCAGCTCCTCTTATCATCTCTCCTGTCAATCATACAGATTAGACTAATAATCCTCAACTTGGCAAGAAAGTTTACAGTAGTTCTAGTTTAAGAAACTAATATGAGTATAGAAGGGTTCATTTACAGGTTTATTTTCCTAATGAAGACATTGATATGAGGTTCATTGTCAGTCAAGCTATTGAACTCTAACACATGCATTCTATTGAAACACAAGAACTTAACTTCACATGTCTGAATTACAGCCAAAGATTAATATGTTAAATTGATTCCTTCATTTGTGTAAGTATTTAGCTAAAATCCCTTTCTGTCAGGTCATTTTAACCAAACGAACCCTTGCGTATTCTGAGGGCGAACATTCAGCAGAAAATACCAGATCTACAAGCTCATAACCTGCGTCTCGTCTTAGAGATTTGATGTAATATGAAATTCTAGTTGTCCTATTCTAGAGCCCTGGAGGACCCCAGTTATCTAAATGTAATGTATGTGTGTATATAGAAGGCTTAATTTAACTGTCATTTGAGTTTGGAGATTTGCTGTTTTTTTTTTCTTCTTTTCTTGAGTTTATGATGATTTGAAAATTTGATTCTTTAATAGAAATCAATAACTGTAATTATGTGAAAATACCTGTTGTATGTTGTGCTTGAATTTAACTCAATTTGTAATCCAAAAATAAACTCAAAGGTAATAAAGAATGATACACATTGGTTTTCATTTATTCTTAGGGTGTAGTATGTACATTTATAACCTTTATAACATGTGGTCTAAATGTTCTCAGTGGTAAATATGTGTTAAGATGACAATATTCAGTTATCAAACAGGTTCAGGGTTAAGAAGGTGAGCTACAGTATTTCTATCTAGTTCTAATCTAAATCTAATCTATCGTCACTAATAATCATCGTTCTGTAACTGCTTTGCTTCGAGTTTTACGATCATCTTTTGTTTCATTGTGATGCTCAATTATGCTTGTTTTATTTGGTCAAGGTTCGATATTTTCCCCCCATTATTGTGATGGCTATTTATGTCAAAAAGGTTGCTAAAAATGAGGGTAACTATAGTTTTTTTATGATTGATTGAACACTCGGCTGCTCACTATAAAATTAGTTTAGGAGCTGAGCTCATGTCTTACCTTAGGAGGAAGTCCTATTATAACGTTAGTTTAGGAGCTGTGCTCATGTCTTACCTTAGGAGGAAGTCCTATTCTGTGGAAACACTGAGCCACTTTGGGCACCTTCTCCATGGCAAGCTTCTTCCCCCGAGACTTCACCCTGTCTATGGCGCTGTAGTTAAAGGTTTTACTGCTCAGGTACACCACCTGCAGAGAGGAGAATAACATGCATTTAATGCATAGAACATTAACCCATTTAGGCCTAGAATTATTTAATGCTTTAACTGTTAAAATAGCAGATATACAAGCTCGCAGCGCGGCAGCGAGTGCTGTGTTGCGAGCTTGTAGATCGGCTATTTTTGTTCTTGTAGCAAGTCTTTGAATATATCCTTTTAAAAGCGAACATGTGTAACTCAAATATTTGCTTCTGGGCGGGTCCCTGGAACATATATTTTGAGATCGGGGGTCCGCGGCCAAATACATGTACTTTTGGTGGGTCCTCGACGTGAAAAAGTTTGAGAAGTATTTAGAAGACATTTATAGAATCGGGTCAACAATATTCAAAGACTTGCACAATTTATTAATGTTCACGATTCAAAAAAATAAATAAAAAATAGCAGATCTACAAGCTCGCAGAGTGCTGCGCTGCGAGCTTGTAGCCAAAACTACTAGTAACTGGTGTACTGACCATGGTATTAAACTACTAGTAACTGGTGTACTGACCATGGTATTAAACTACTACTGGTGTACTGACCATGGTATTAAACTACTAGTAACTGGTGTACTGACCATGGTATTACTGGGTTTAACTGACCAGCCAACTGGCCTGACCTGAACCCCCACAGAGAATCTGTGTTGTGTTGTCAAGAGGAAGATGAGAGACACCAGACTCAACCACACAGATGCGATTAAGACCCATTTCAGTATACAAATGAAACCAAATGGACCTCTAAGGATCCATTTGGTTTCATTTGTATACTGAAATGCATCCTTAGGGGTTTATTTGGTTTCATTTATATAATGTCAGAGTTACATACAAGGATCAATTTAGACCTCCCAAAAAGAACGCAGAGAGTCCCTGGACCCCACTTTGAGGACGACCACTGGTCTAAATGGTCTGTTACTCCCTTTTCTTTTAGTTTTTGTTACCTTGTAGGTGGTTGTACTGTTAAATAACTTGAAAAATAACCATAAAAACCAACATGAAAAATAATCGTGGTAACATTGTGTATTGTGATACAGCTTGGGAAAATATTGTGATATTGTATTTTTCCATATCGCCCACCCATACTTTTTGGGGACTATGTTGAGGTCCAGTCTCTACCTTGGTTTTGGGGACTATGTTGAGGTCCAGTCTCTACAGTACCTTGGTTTTGGGGACTATGTTGAGGTCCAGTCTCTACCTTGGTGTTGGGGACTATGTTGAGGTGCAGTCTCTACCTTGGTGTTGGGGACTATGTTGAGGTCCAGTCTCTACCTTGGTCTTGGGGACTATGTTGAGGTCCAGTCTCTACCTTGGTGTTGGGGACTATGTTGAGGTCCAGTCTCTACAGTACCTTGGGGTTGGGGACTATGTTGAGGTGCGGTACCTTGGTGTTGGGGACTATGTTGAGGTCTCGTCTCTACAGTACCTTGGTGTTGGGGACTATGTTGAGGTGCAGTCTCTACAGTACCTTGGTTTTGGGGACTATGTTGAGGTCCAGTCTCTACCTTGGTGTTGGGGACTATGTTGAGGTCTAGTCTCTACAGTATCTTGGTTTTGGGGACTATGTTGAGGTCCAGTCTCTACCTTGGTTTTGGGGACTATGTTGAGGTCCAGTCTCTACCTTGGTTTTGGGGACTATGTTGAGGTCCAGTCTGTGGTCCACCAGGCTGGTTGATGAGGTACATACATAGGTACATAGGGGTCTCTACCTTGGTGTTGGGGACTATGTTGAGGTCCAGTCTGTAGTCCACCAGGCTGGTTGATGAGGTACATACATAGGTACATAGGGGTCTCTACCTTGGTGTTGGGGACTATGTTGAGGTCCAGTCTGTGGTCCACCAGGCTGGTTGATGAGGTACATACATAGGTACATAGGGGTCTCTACCATGGTGTTGGGGACTATGTTGAGGTCCAGTCTGTGGTCCACCAGGCTGGTTGATGAGGTACATACATAGGTACATAGGGGTCTCTACCTTGGTTTTGGGGACTATGTTGAGGTCCAGTCTGTGGTCCACCAGGCTGGCTCCGGCCTCAGACAGGTACCCCTGGTTGAGGACCAGACAGTCGCGGCCGAAGCTGCAGGGACAGCAGACTTTCTGCAGCCATTTGGTCCACTTGGGGTTGAGCTGTCCGTAGGGCTCCTCGTTCTTGGGCTTGAATACGCCGATTATCTTCTGCAAACAGAGACAGTTCAATTCAATTCAAAGGGCTTTATTGGCATGAGAAAACATACGTTTACATTGCCAGAGACACACAGATGTAATGGTAATAATATGGTGTCGCTTGTTTTCTGCAGGTAAATAAAACTTTGGAGTTTACTCTCAGGTTGCCCGGCCGGGCAAGTGCTTGTTTGTGCGGGGACGCAACCGTCTATAAACACAACACCAGATATAATGTGAGCTGTTTTCACTGTTGCTACACTTAAAAATATAAAATAGGTGTGAACCCAAAGTCATATTCAGTCATAGCTATGTAGGAATTAGGATTACAAATTAGGAATGACATTTTTTTATCGCACAGCCCCAGGAAGTAAAACAAAACAAGTGTTAAATTGAACGGTCATTAAAATTTTACCTATCATTTTATAATGGATGATTCGATTTACTTTTCGGGCAAGTGGGTTGGGCATGACCTTTGGGCAAAAAGAACATGACCTGTGATTGCCCGAAAGGCAAGTGCCTCTGAGACCTTAGTGTCAACCCCTGGGAGATTATAATCGATTAAAATAATCGAATAAATAATCCAATAAAATCTAATAAAATAATCGATTTGGGCAGATTTAGACATTTTCAAAAACTTTCCAAAATAGCAAAAGCTGTCGAGCCTAGGCCACATCTCACAATGTGTCACGTCATAGGCTTGTAGATCAGCCATGTTCGCTATTCTTTCCTCAATATGCTGATTATAAAAGGTCTATTGGAATAACGAATAGTTTTTCAGCCCTCCTAGGTGAGAAGGGAGTTCTAGGGCAGTGTTTCTCAACCTTTTTTCTGCATGGGCACACTTTTCATGTTCCAAGAATCCATGAAACGGGGGTAAAAATGTTTCAAATTTGTACGTTTCTTCGCAAAGTAAAGCCCTGCTTCTTCATACAAGGCTGTCGCACAACAGTAGTGAAAACAGCAGATCTACAAGCACACAACGCCTCGCACCGCGAGGCGTTGTGTGCTTGTAGATTGGCTGTTTTCACTAGTTTAAATCATTTTTAAAATGATAAATACAATACTGGCTTTCAAGCAGTTTCAAGGGGCACACTTGACCCTTCTCAGAGGCACACCAAAGGTCCCCAGGCACAGTGGTTGAGGATTTAGTCCTGGCCAGGCTGACACCCTAGAATCTAGAGTGTCAGCCTGGCCGGGACTAAATCCCATCCTCCAACCCTGCCATCAAAAGAGACAATTCATGAGTGAGCAAGGCAGAGAGGCTGGCTGTGACTAACAAAGTGGAATTGGAATGGTTTCGCAACTCATTTATGTCAATCAGATTATCCTAAGTCCCCTCACATGACCATGTGTGTAGTAGCCTATTCTGGGGCAGGGGACTGGGGCTTCTATTGTGCCCTGCTGCTAGTTATGCTGCTGCCTGGTAACGACGTTTAAACATTATGTCTTTAAATACGCGCATCATGAGTGAAAATGTACCGTCATCCGCTTGTTGAGAAGCCAGCGAGGCAAAGATAATATCTTGAGAGAGACGGTTTCAGGAGGAAGCCGTTCAAACTTATTTTTTCAAATGAATGGGCTAAATCACTTTTATGTGTTGGTAGACTTCCTATTCCAGGGGTCTTCGATGTTTTCAGTCCAAGGACCCCTTAACTGAGAGAGAGATGAAGCAGGGACCCCCACAACCTGTTCAGAGATTCCATATAGTTTCATCATTTTGACAGCACAATCGTCTGTGTGTTTTCCGGTTGATGTCAATTTGTGTTTTCAGATATTTAACCACTTGAACCGTCAATACTTAATAAACTTGACCTTTCACTCTGTACTTAGTCTGCTTTTTTCCCCCTCTATACCAAACCTCTTTGCCGAAAATAGCCGATCTACAAGCTCACAACGCCTCGCAGCGTGAGGCGTTGTGAGCTTGTAGATCTGCTTGTAGATTCGGATGACCCCCTGTAGTAACTCTGAGGACCCCCTAGGGGTCCCGGACCCCGTTGAAGTCCTATCACTAAGGGAAGAGCAAGCACACATGGGCTAAGCGCTACAACACATGACTCTGTGATGTTTAAACAATAAATTGATTTTAACCAGTGAGAGAAAACTCATCTCAACAGGTCTGTGGGAGATGTCACGGATATGTGAGCAATGCACACAATGTCTGCATGACACATGTGCCCCTCTCTCTCTCTCTCTCTCTCTCTCTCTCTCTCCCTCTCTCTCTCTCTCTCAGCTAACCCTGTGACAGCAACAAAGGTGATTCCTGCCGCGGTTAACATTATGATTACCATGGTTTATAAATATACTGTAGGAATGAATCAACTTCACACCACCAAGAAAGCCGGTGTCCTCCAGTCCAAAGTCATATGGCAACAGCTAGACCAGTGATTCTCAAGGACCGCCAGTTTGATATGCATTAGGATCAGGCAATGGTCCCCCGTTTCTAAAGTGACAATTTAAGGATTTTTTAATACCTTTGGCCAAAATTAAACATTGGCCAAATTGTCAAATATTAGAGGCAGAAATGTGAAAATAGCAGGTCCCCAGTCCCACTCCCCAAACTTAAAATATGATTATTTTGGGGGTCCCGGCCTTAAAAGGTTGAGAACCACTGGTCTAGAAAAAAATTCATACAGGTGTCCAAACTCAAAAACACATTTGCCAACTGTGTATGTCTGTATGACAATATCCTAACTAGGTTGGTTCATTATGACAATAATGTCAAAAGATTCATCATGACAATATCATAATAATGAAGGAAAGCTGACTTTAGCAACACAAGTTAGTAAAAATGTGCATATTGCAGGCAGGCGACCATCATCTCCAATATGGACACAATGCCTAAACATTCCCACCACTCCAAGGCACTGAGGCAGTCAGCAACAGCATTTTTGCAACACAGAGCGAGGCTTGTTTTTCAGTTTAAGTAATTGTCTCCACCAGCCGAAGGCTGAGGGAGAGTATGTTTGCGTCCGTCCGTCCGTGCGTGCGTGCGCCGATTTGTGTGGCCTGGTGGAGACCTGTGCTCGGAAGAGCACTGCTTCTAGTTTCATCATCCATTCCACAGCACGTCATTTAGGTGAAGAATCTAAAAAGACAGGGGTCTTCAACGTTTTCAGGCTGAGGACGCCTTAGTTGAGAGAGAGATGAAGCAGGGACCCCCACAACCTGTTCATACTAGATTCCATATAGTTTCATATTTTGACAGCACAATCATCAGTGTATGTTGGATTCATGTCAATTTGTGTTTTCAGATATTTAACCACTTGAACCTAAACTCGACCTTTCACTCTGTACTTAGTCTGCTCTTTTTCCCCCTCTACACCAAACCTCTTTAACCAAAAATAGCAGATCTACAAGCTCACAAGGCTTGTAGATCTGCTATTTTTGGCTAAAGTTCTAAGAATATGGACACTAGGATTCAAGTGGTTAATATAAAAAAGGAGAAAAAAACACATAGATTTGGAGGACCCTCCTGCAGTAACTCTGAGAATCCCCGGCCAAGGGGTCCCGGACCCCTTGTTTGAAGACCCCTGTAATAAGAATTCCTCAGTCTCTCTCACCCCCTGGGAGTCTTTGACAAAGTAGCTTCCACTGCTGCCCTGGTAGATCCTCTCCGGGTAGATCCCCTCCTCACTGGCCTGCTCTGCTCTCCGGACGATCTCCCCAAACTCCGGGTCCAAGGGGAAGCGGTTCCTGTGCCGGGGGGCCCGGACCCCCGGGCAGCCGCTGCCCCTTCTACCCGGCCCGGGACGCTCCAGGAGCGGCTGTCTCTCTCCTCCTCTCTCCCGGCCGCCGCAGCCTCCTCCTCCTGGTCTTCCTCCGGACACGCGGACCCCTGAACCCGGGGTCCCCAGGCCTTGGCCCGGGGCAGTGGAGCAGGGGACCACCTCGCTCTGGCAGTATTTGCAGTGCAGTGAGTGTACAGAGTCCTGGGACTGGGAGATGAGCGGACCACCATTCTCCTCCATCATTCTGGAACTCTGCAGCTCTCCTCTCTCTCTCTGACTCACATGTTCATGTTGTGATCTTCCGCGTGGAGGCCACACCCACTCAGCTGCTATTGGCTACAATGCCTGCGCAAAATCCCACCCACTCAGTAGAATGGGTGAAAAAAGTTTTAATTAATATTTCTTATAATGCTCGACTCAATTAAAATAATCTTTCTTTCTTTCTAAGCTACAATTTCATACACTATTTGTATAGGCTTTAGGGTTTAGGCTATCCACAGTCACTCACTCACAGCACTTTATGATTTTAAATGTTTTTGCTTGTGGGGGTAAATGTGAATGTCTGTAAACCTAACGCAACATTTATTTGTAAATTGTTGTTGAACGATCTCACTAAAAATATCGTTTTACACCCTTCTGTTTCATTTGATCAGTATGTTTGCATATTGAAAATGGAAATAATGTGCCACATATAGCCAGTAGATGGTGCTATAAATTTACCATTATTTACCAACGTGTCATTTTCCTCCCTGTTCGGGATGAGAATAAAATGCCTTTAGTTTAATATCTAATGTATTATGCTTTGGTCGTAGGCTACTCTCACTATACGTGACTCTACGGGCATGATCCTAAATAGTGTGTTAAGTTAAGGAGAACTCCTTCTAACCAGTGGTGTAAAGTAACTAAGTAGATTTTCTTTGTGGTATCTGTAGGCTACTTTACTTGAGTATTTCCAGTTTTCAGTAATTTTATTTCTACTCCTCTACATCTCAGGTCCAAATATTGTACTTTTACAACACTACAATTATTTGAAAACTTTAGTTCGCCTACTATAGCTACTTTGTAGATATAAATTATTAGATATTGTAAAACATACATTAATCCATTATTTCCCTATTTTATACCTAGGCTATTTGAAAAGTATATTTTCAAATATATTTTGTACTTTTACTTTTGGTACTTTAAAGTACATTTTGATGCCAGCACTTTCATACTTTCACTCAAGTACACTTTGAATTCCAGACTTCTACTTGTAACAGATTATTGTGAGTAGGCCTACTTTTTCCACCACTGGCTAATAACGCTATGGAGCAGACAGAGCTGCTGTGTAATCTGATCCAGAGGTTCCTCTGGTGACTGCAGCAGCTGTCCTACCACAGCTCCAGTCTGGACGTCCAGGCGTGGTCTTCTAGATGGGTGTGGTCGGTGGACTGACTGCTGCTTCCACGGTTCATACTGGAAGTTCTCAATGGACACAAGCACGGTTATTATGGAATATTAAAAAAAAGAAAAGTTGACATGCTGTCCTTGAGGCTTTTCCCTTCTGTATAGAATTGTGTTCGGGTTTTATTATTACCTCAACATCATCGCTAGAACTATAATTTGTGGAGGGACTTCACTTCACTGGACACTTCATACAGACAAGCGAGGTAAAACTATTTCATGCATTTTACTGGTGTTTAAAGTTGTTGAAGGACTTGCAGCACAAGTTAACCAAGCAGGCCGTTTTGTTCATATTAAGTTGGGGTTTTCTGACTGTTTAGATGTAGGTTTTATGCAGTCAAACACTGTGAAATCCACTATTAATAAAGTGTGTATATCGTTAAGTAAACAGCTGTTCAGCACAATAACTGATTCATTCATAACGTTGACTACAACCAGTGGTACTAGGCAGTAACTAATTTCTAATATGTTAGTTACTGTAATATTAGGCTACCGAAAACAGTAATAGTTTTACATGTAAGCCTACAGTTGTTTGAACATATTACATATTGCTGCCTTTTGAAAAACATTTCATTTAAGATCGAGGTCAATAGAGATTGCTGCTTTATTTTATAGCCTTTTTGGCTGATTGGTGACTCTTATCATTATTATTCAAATAATGGATTCAGTTCTAAAAGGAGCTGGCTAAACAGATTATGTTGTTGTACATCCTTTTTTTGGATGGGATCAAAAGTAATATGTTATATAGCTCTATGTAAATGAATAATAGGACTAGTATTCTTGATTCCAAGTAATAAATAATATAATGTTAATACCTAATATGTAATAACCTAATTACTCTCCTGAGTAATAGTGCCCTGACCACAACTGACCTTAATTCCTATACCTTACCCAAACCCTTTGAACATAAATGTCATTATTAAAATACCTTACCCAAACCCTATGAACATAAATGTCATTATTAAAATACCTTACCCAAACCCTATGAACATAAATGTCATTATTAAAATACCTTAATAGTTGTCTATTTTAGGATCAGGTGTCTTCACACTAAACATTCTCTAAGTTCAAGTTTATTTATTTTCTCACAGGAAATAAACTTGAACTTGAACCCAAGCGGTTCCCTAGCAACCGACACATTGGCAAGTTCCCAAGTGTGAAGATGTAAACTGCTGCCATGGTATTTAGGCTACTAGTAGAGTGGCTCTCAACCTGTGGGTCGTGATTTTGTTTGGGAGGTCCCCAGATGGCAGTGAAGTGACAATTTGAGGACTTTTAAGACCTTTTTAATAATACCTCAAAAAGAAAGAAAAGAAAAAAGACCATCACTGCATCAAAAGTAATCCACAAAAAAACTGGTCAAACATTGCTCAAATTGTCGGAAAATCAGAAAGAGGCAACAAAAATAGCAGACTTACAAGCTCACAACTCCTCGCTAAGTATAGATCTGATATTTTCACAATATTTATCTGTGGAACCGGAAGTGTAATGCCTCAACTCCCTAAGTGATTATCAGGGTGGGGGGTCCCCAGTTCAAATATGATTATTTTGGGGGTCCCCAATTTAAATATGATTAATTTGGAGGGTCCCATGTTCAAATATGCAAGATCTAAACATGCAGATCTACAAGCTCGCAGCTCGGCACTTGGTGCCGGCCCGCGCTGTGAGCTTGTAGATCTGCTATTTTTCAATAGCATTAAACAATATAGGCCTAAATGGGTTAAGACTCTCGTACAATGTTGACATTTTCAATCTATGTCAACATCTACAGGAGTCTTAATAATATAAGGCTGTCACACCCTGGTTGGCAAACTAAGGTGTTGCTTAATGTGCAGTATATTATTTACCTTCAAACAGGGTTATCTTTAATGCTTTAAAAGTACAACACACTTAACTTTCAGATCATGGAGGTCTCCATATTATGAACAATATAAAGCATATCCACCCATTAATGCAGAACATGAAAATGTGTATTTGAGTCCTGATTCTCTAATGTAACGCACGCACACATTTTGGGGGGGAGCTTGGGTTGCCTTGATAATCACATTATAACTAAACATCTGGAGGACAATAACAGGATAATAACTTTGTGCACAAACTGGTGCACCAAGTTTTTTTGCTCTGAGTAGTCATTGCTATAAATAGACTGCATTTATATAGCACTTTTTCCAAAGCACTTTACAATGTACTTCACATTGACACACACACACACACACACACACACACACACACACACACACACACACACACACACACACACACACACACACACACACACACAGCGATGGAAGAGGAAACCATGCAAGGCACCAACCTGCTCACCAGGAGAAGTTAGGGTTCAGCAATCTGGCTAGCCATCGCCAAGGAAAAGTTCAGTCGCTCTTTTCACTTGACTGGCTGTTATTGAGGGGTTCAGTGTCTTGCTCAAGGACCACTGTTACTGCACACAAACACACACTCTATAGCAGGGGTGGGCAACTTTGATGATGGAGAGGGCCACTACATTTTCACACTCACTCCAGAGGGCCACAATGCATATTCTGCGACGCGTTTTGAGCTTGTAGATCTGCTATTTTTCTATTTTTGAATTGGAATCCTGAAAAGTAACTTTTTTTGTTCTTTTTTTAAAATGTGAAATGCATTTACAGTATATGTTCTTATGTTAACTTTATGAACTTAAATACAAATGCATTGGACATAAAAAATACAATAACTTTTGAATACTAGTAATTTAGCTACTGAAATAGATCGAAGTAATTAAAGCAGGTCATTTTTCATTCCAAACATTTTCCATGTTTGGAATTGTAACAGCTGAAATCAATAATATATCAGTACTCCATTATCAACCTGCGGGCCGCATAAGTGAAGGTGAGGGCCGCATGTGGCCCCCGGGCAAGT
Source organism: Nannobrachium achirus (assembly GCF_963921795.1). Lineage (NCBI taxonomy): Eukaryota > Metazoa > Chordata > Actinopteri > Myctophiformes > Myctophidae > Nannobrachium > Nannobrachium achirus. The sequence continues at coordinate 6,909,351 of NC_137833.1, read as the reverse complement.
ATTACAATCACAATATATGGCTTTTTTAAAAACCCGAATCTTATAACCACCACAAACAGACGCAGGCTGTCTGCACTTCCCTAATCCACCTGTGTACAGTAAGCCCTCGTTCTGGGCACCACGGCTCCAGGGAATCCACTACCTGGAAGTCAGTCTGAACAGAAGTGGTCTGACTGTACAACGTTGCCCTGCATGGGCCACCCAGCAAAACAAACACACTTTTAGTATATAAACCAGGGACGTGCTGGGCCCCTGATTCAGCCCCGGAAAAAGAGTTGTAGAGACCCTCATTGCGCGCTATAGAGAGACATCTCTCTCTATATAGCGCTGCTGCTACTCAAAGATTTGCCATTTCAGATCATGACAAGTGACAAGCCAGTGGGCCAATTACTGTACATGAGTTATATTTCGTCGTTGTCGGGTGGAAACCTTGTATGTCCAAAACCGCTTGTTTTGTATTTATCATTTTAAAAATGATTTAAACTAGTGAAAACAGCCGATCTACAAGCACACAACGCCTCACACCGCGAGTCGTTGTGTGCTTGTAGATCTGCTGTTTTCACTACTTTTGTGCGACGGCCTTGTTTGATGAAGCAGGGCTTTGCTTTGCGAAAAAAATTACAAATTTGAAACTTGGAGATATGAGGTTTTCTGCCCGACAGTGACGATTTACTTTGTTGGCTGCCCAGCCCCCAAAATGGAACGAAGGCCGACATTTTATTTTTATTTTTCTCCTAATGGCTCGGCCTGGACCGGCCGGGAATGAACCGGCCGTTCGGGAGTTGTCCCACTTTTCCCAATGGCCAGCACGTCCCTGTGTACAACGTTGCCCTGGGCCACCCAGCAAAACAAACACACTTTTAGTATATAAACTAGAACTGCACTCTGTCGAGGTGCCAACTTGCGCCTTGTACTGCCAGCAGAGCGTGCCATGAGGTGCGCTCACCACTGGCATCACACTGGCATCACCAGGAATGCTGGTCCCAGGGACGTGCAGAGAATGTTAGAGAGGCAGGGCCTGAAATTTCAAAAAAGGGCCTTTTGATGAAAATATAGAAAATAGACGACCTCCAAGCTCACAACACAGGCTTAAACACGGGCAGACACCGACATACTGTACATACGAACATATGTACACATACATACGCAGCCGTACGCAGAACTTGCACACTCTGCCGACGCAAGTAATAAGAAAAGCTAAATTAATCTTGAAACAATAAAACATACTTTTTTACGTATACTGCTATGCACATTCCTTATAAAAGTGATATTTATCTTACAAATTGGTGGCATTTTGTCCCATGTGGCTTTGCCTCCAGAAAGCCGCCCCCCCACCCCCCACCCCCCAGACAATAGGACCCACATTCTGGCCCCATCTCATGGGACATGCAGACATGTCTGGTCATATACTGTATCCTTCTTTTTCTTTTCTTCTTTAATGAAACGGCTGGTGTGTGAGCTGTGAGGTCCAGAAAGGTAGTCAGTTGCCTGAGGACACACCAGCCCATAGATGTTATCATGATTAAGTCAAAGAAAAGGGGGGGCAGTGCTTGTTCTCCATGTTTAGTCCTGGAAGCTATCCTTGACCTCAAAGGCTCCATTCAGCCTGGGAGGGAATGAGATGAAAGAAAGCCGTTATTCCCCCTGGATGAGCAGTAGTTGTTTGGTTTACCATGTGGGAGACTCGGGGTTTGAATCCAGGAGGTTACACATGCAATGGAGAAACACCCGAATTAATTTCTACTGGTCATTTTTTTTTTTTTTTTTTAAATCAGATGGTATTGTAGGAGTCCTAATCACAGGAAAATGTCATGTTAAAAAATTAATAATGTTTTTGTAAGGTTTTATAGCCATAAATCATAGGGAAACTAGGTAACTTTAAGACTATTTTAAATATCGTCGTTGTCAGGTGAAAACCTTGTATGTCCAAAACCGTTCGTTTTGCATTTATCATTTTTAAAATGATTTAAACTAGTGAAAACAGCCAATGTACAAGTGTGTGCTCGTAGATCTGCGGTTTTCGCTACTTTTGTGCGATGGTCTTGTGCAATGAAGAAGGGCTTTACTTTGCGAAAGAACGTACAAATATGAGATATGAGATACGAGTTTTCTACCCGACAACGATGATATTTATGTCTATAATTTTTTTTGCGGTCATTTCCCGTTATCAGTCACTATATTATTGTGCTGGGGTGTTTCCTTGCAGAAAGACACAACCCCCTGGCTGTATTTTCTCAGCCAGAGCTCTTAATTGCTCCCTTTGAACTTCAAAGGGGTTGTGCACTGAGGTAATTGATCGGGCCGCAAAAGTGTCAAGTGCTCGTTAGTGATCTCTCTTCATCAATGAAAGCATCAAAGACAACAACCTGTTTGATGCCTGTCATAGAGGGGAGGGGGAGGGGGGAATGTAAATGGTAAATGGTGCATTTATATAGTGCTTTTATCTAAGACGCTTTACAGAGATTTTGTATTACATTCACCCATTCACACACACATTCATACACCGATGGCAGAGGAAACCATGCAAGGCACCAACCTGCTCACCGGGAGCAACTAGGGGTTCAGAGTCTTGCTCAAGGACTCTTCGACATTAACTCAGGGGGAGCCCGGATCCGAACTGGGAACCCTTCGTGTTCTAATGTCGGTTTCTCTACCCCTGAGCTATGCCGCCCCAAAATGTGTTTGTATACACACAGACTTGCCTAGTTCCCCTTTAATTTAGTCTTTAGTTATTTTTTTATGTTTTACATGTTTTCATGACAACATGTGTGTCCTTCACAGAGAGATGGGCCTCCTGCGGCTGCTGAAGTCTCAGTTCCTGTGCCACCTTTTCATCTGCTGTGTGTTTCTGCTCAGCGGCCTCACGGTCAACCTCCTGCAGGTTAGGGCTGGGCCATATGGTGATAAATATCGTTGAGACGATACAGTGTCTCCACGATATGCCTTTTCAGAGATATCGTACACTGTATATCGTGGTACAATGAGGGAGAGCCTTATAAAAAAGGCTGTCGTATTGTTAATACAGAGATTCATTGCAGAATTCGTTTAAACCTGCATTTTGGTCTAAATCAGTAGTTTTTAAAATGCCACTGATCTAAATGGTCTAGTATACTCTTTTGTTTCCTTTATTTTTTTATTTTTTTTACCTTGTAGGTGGTTGTACTGTTAAGTAACCTGAAAAATAACCATGAAAACCAACATAAAAAGAATCGTGATAAGATTGAGTATCGTGATACCGCTTGGAAAAATATCATGATATTGAATCTTTCCATCTGCCCCCCCCTCCTGCAGGTGTGTACTCTGCCGTTGTGGCTCCTGGACAAACAGCTGGCCAGGAGGCTCAACTGCAGACTGGGATACTGCGTCTCCAGCCGTGAGTACAGCCTGCTCCAGGATTTCCCAAAGTGGGAGGGTGCCGTTATGCCAGTCCAGGGGTGCCACAGAATAGTTTGATGATATTTTGGAATTCATCAATATCACTACATCAATATCACTACATCAATATCACTACATCAATATCACTACATCAATATCACTACATCAATATCACTACATCAATATCACTTAAAAACAGACTTGATTTGCACTGTACTTGAGTTATTTTTCCATCTACTGTACAGCCGCTTGTAGATCGGCTATTTTTGGTGAACCTTCCCCCCGGAATAGGCATGCTGTGGTTCAAGTGGTTAAACGTCAAGTATAAAAGTTATTTTCAGTCAGTTCTGATGGAAACGGATATATCTTCCAATATGATGTAAGATTATAGAAATGTACAGTGTGATTCAGGGGTGCTGTGGATGAAAATGTTATTTACAGGGGTGACCTTTGTGAAACCCCCTGGCATACTCACTCCCTGCCAGTCAGCTGACAACAAAGTCTGTGACTTATCAAATCTCGTTCTAAGATAGGATTGGGTCGGTCCTGTGTCTGTCCTGCCAACAGACAAGCGTATATTAAGTATTACAGTACTTAATATGGATAAGGAAACTGTTTTCAGTTGATTTGTAACCTTTGCAATCCCTGCATTTGTGTCAACAGACCATTTGTGTCTTCTTGTTAAACATGATTGACTTATACTTGTATGATGATGTGGCTCACTGAAAATAGTTAATCTACAAGCTCACAGTGCTTTGCGACGCAATGTGTTGTGTGCTTGTACATTGGTTATTTTTGGCACAGAGTATATTAACCATTAATTAAGTAGAACTTACTATATTATGTGCCTTTTCTTTAACCCCAGAGATGGTGGCGCTCCTGGAGTGGTGGTCGGGAACTGAATGCACGCTCTACACGGACCCCAACAACTACCCACTGTATGGGAAAGAAGATGCCATAGTGGTGCTCAACCACAGCTTTGAGATCGATTTCCTGTGTGGTTGGACCTTCTGCGACAGATTCGGCGTTCTCGGGGTGAGGGCAAATCATTGGTTAGATACATCTACTGGTCTCCTAATAGTCCAGTTCAATATTTCCAAAACTGAAGGTTCGTTCAAATTGTCAGGGGATTAGGAAAATTATATGTTTTTGTAGACTTCAGAGTATAACAAATCAGAAAATCCATGTTTCTTTTTGCAAAGATCCTTGGGGAATTTTTGACAGCTGCTGAAAGTTTGGGTCCCATTAACTTTACTATACAGGAAATAAATCTGCTTTAAGTAACATGTGAGGGGTCAAACTATAGGGTTTTTCTTTTTTCATTATTCTGAATCCATTGCAAGCATTTGCTTTGCACAAATAAACATTCCTTGGGCTAAAAACGCCCCCACAAAACTATGGATTAGTGACGAGTCATCTCTTTTCACAGTTTTGTGGAAAAACAAATGCTTGCAATGGATTCGGAATCATGATTTTATGATTTGTTACACTCTGAAGTTTCCAAAAATGTATAGTTTTCCTAATCCCCCGAATATTTAAACGACATTACACAAGTGACTGGACAATAACTAGAGTATACATTTTGGTGTCCTCCTCCTTCGACTCTTCTAATCAGCTTTAAAACCCATTCAGAACGGGTACACATTATTGTGTATCATTATTTTATGCTTTAACTATTGAAAAATAGCAGATATACAAGCTCACAGCGCGGCACCGAGTGCCGCGCTGCGAGCTTGTAGATCTGCTATTTTTTAAAAGTCGTGAAAATTTAAATTATGACCCGATTCTATAAGTGTCTTTTGAATCCTTCTAAGGTTTTTTTAAAAACCTATGTTTCTATGTCAGCAATCTGGCCAGCCATCGTCAAAGAAAAGGTCCTTTTCACTTAACTGGAGCTCAGTTGGTCTGTTCTTGAGAGACTACTGTGTCAGTGGTTCTCAAACCTTTTCATGTGAAGGACCCCCAAAATGATAACAAAATATTTAGTTCCAGGGACCCCCCAGAAGCAAAATTTGAGTTACAAACGTTCGCTTTGAAAATAGATGTATTCAAAGATTTGCACACATTTTCAAAAATAACAGATCTACAAGCTCACAGCGCGGCACTCGGTGCCGCGCTGTGAGCTTGTATATCTGCTATTTTTCACTGGTTAAAGCATTCAATAATTCTAGGCCTAATGTAAACTTCTTTCAGAGTTCCAAAGTGTTAGCCAAGAAGGAGCTGGCGTACGTGCCTGTGATCGGCTGGATGTGGTATTTCCTGGAGATAGTGTTCTGTAAGAGGAAATGGGAGGAAGACAGAAGAACGGTGGCTGAGAGTCTTCAGAAGCTGCAGGATTATCCAGAGCACTTCTGGGTGAGACTCAGTGCCGGCGGGATTTTAGGGTTCCCACACATCTTTACCAATTAATTTCTTTTCCAAAACTTTTCCAGAATATTTAACCCGATTTCCAGGACTATATAACAATAATTCAGCTCAATAACGAGTCGCTTACTCCTATGCACATTGCACAATGCCCAAAGACAGGTAGTGTATGCCAGTGGTTCTCAACCTTTTCAGGCCGTGACCCCCGAAATAATCATATTTGAAGAGAGTTGAGGAATTTTGTATAACACGGTTTTATTGTGAAAATAGCCGATCTACATGCTCACAACGCCTCGCGTTGCGAGGCGTTGTGAGCATGTAGATCTGCTATTTTCACAATTTCTGCCTCTGATATTTGACAATTTGGCCAATGTTTAATTTGTAATTTCAGTATAAAAAAAATCAATAACGAAAGACAATGCATAGTTATTTTTTCCAGTACCTACCAGGACCCTTGATCAATTCCAAAACTTTTACAGTACTGGAAAAATATTTTTCTAAATTCAAAATATTTCCAGGAATCTCATGACCGTGGGAACCCTGGATTAAAACAAGATAAACTGATTATGTCATTTCTAGGGATGGGACAATAATCGCTATCATCATTTATCGTGATAAAAAAACACTCACAATATTTGTATTGTGGAGATTTAATTTATCGTGAATTTGTCCTCCTTCATGCACTGGGAACAATTCACCTTTTATTTTCCCGTGCTGCATATTTGGTACCATTTAGCCTAAACCCTCTATAATTGGTAAAACTGACTCTTTTTTTTCAGTCTCTACCAAATCTCTTTGCAAAAAATCGCTCACAACGCGTCGCAATGAGCTTGTAGATCTGCTATTTTTGGGGCAAATGTTCCACCCCAGAATAATAATGGATGTTGGGGATATTTTGATTATCGCGATAATATCGTAAACCGCTATTATTTCGTTCACGAATAATCGTGACACAGACATCGTCCCATCCCAAGTCATTTCATCATCAGAATGGCATATCACCCTATAGGCCTATATGTTTGGGGATTGTGTTATTAATGATAATGAGCCATCTCATTTCCTGGGGGCCATGCAGTTCTTGCTGTTCTGTGAGGGGACCCGCTTCACCCCCCAGAAGCACCAGGTCAGCATGCAGGTGGCAGAGAGCAAAGGTCTGCCCCGGCTCAAGCACCATCTCCTGCCCCGGACCAAAGGATTCTGGGTGACCGTGCAGAACCTCAGAGGGAAAGGTGAGTTCTGATTCACCATGCAGAACCTCAGAGGAAAAGGTGAGTTCTGATTCACCGTGCAGAACCTCAGAGGAAAAGGTGAGTTCTGATTCACCGTGCAGAACCTCAGAGGAAAAGGTGAGTTCTGATTCACCGTGCAGAACCTCAGAGGAAAAGGTGAGTTCTGATTCACCGTGCAGAACCTCAGAGGGAAAGGTGAGTTCTGATTCACCATGCAGAACCTCAGAGGAAAAGGTGAGTTCTGATTCACCGTGCAGAACCTCAGAGGGAAAGGTGAGTTCTGATTCACCGTGCAGAACCTCAGAGGGAAAGGTGAGTTCTGATTCACCGTGCAGAACCTCAGAGGAAAAGGTGAGTTCTGATTCACCATGCAGAACCTCAGAGGAAAAGGTGAGTTCTGATTCACCGTGCAGAACCTCAGAGGGAAAGGTGAGTTCTGATTCACCGTGCAGAACCTCAGAGGAAAAGGTGAGTTCTGATTCACCATGCAGAACCTCAGAGGAAAAGGTGAGTTCTGATTCACCGTGCAGAACCTCAGAGGGAAAGGTGAGTTCTGATTCACCGTGCAGAACCTCAGAGGAAAAGGTGAGTTCTGATTCACCATGCAGAACCTCAGAGGAAAAGGTGAGTTCTGATTCACCGTGCAGAACCTCAGAGGAAAAGGTGAGTTCTGATTCACCGTGCAGAACCTCAGAGGAAAAGGTGAGTTCTGATTCAGAGGGAAAGGTGAGTTCTGATTCACCATGCAGAACCTCAGAGGAAAAGGTGAGTTCTGATTCACCGTGCAGAACCTCAGAGGAAAAGGTGAGTTCTGATTCACCGTGCAGAACCTCAGAGGAAAAGGTGAGTTCTGATTCACCGTGCAGAACCTCAGAGGAAAAGGTGAGTTCTGATTCACCATGCAGAACCTCAGAGGGAAAGGTGAGTTCTGATTCACCGTGCAGAACCTCAGAGGAAAAGGTGAGTTCTGATTCACCGTGCAGAACCTCAGAGGAAAAGGTGAGTTCTGATTCACCGTGCAGAACCTCAGAGGAAAAGGTGAGTTCTGATTCACCGTGCAGAACCTCAGAGGAAAAGGTGAGTTCTGATTCACCGTGCAGAACCTCAGAGGGAAAGGTGAGTTCTGATTCACCGTGCAGAACCTCAGAGGGAAAGGTGAGTTCGTCCATTCTGATGAATCCACATCAAATGTTTAATCGGTCAGGAGTATCAGTTATTATTACGCATCATTACTTTAACCATTATTTTATGCTTTAACTATTAAAAAATAGCAGATCTACAAGCTCACAGCACGGCGCCGAGAGTGTGTCACGCTGCAAGATTTTTGAAGAATCATGAAAATGTATGTTTCTATGTCTGTGGTTCTCAAGCTTTTTCATGTCAAGGACCCCCTAGAATTACATGTATTTGGCCGCCAACCCCATCTCGAAATATTATGTGTCAGGGAGGGACCCCCCTAAAGCAAATATTTGAGTTACAAATGTTCGCTTTAAAAAAGATATACCGTACATCTATTCAAAAATAGCAGATCTACAAGCTCACAGTGTGGCACTCTGTGGCACCCTGTGAGCTTGTATCTGCTATGTTTTCATAGCTAAAGCATAAATACTGGTCAAAGCGGGCTCCAGGTCTTTAACGGTGCTCTCTCTGTCTCGTGCAGTCGCTGCTGTGTACGATTCCACGCTGAACTTCAGAGACAACCAAGTTCCGACCTTGTTGGGCGTTCTTAACGGGAAAAAGTATCACGCCGACTTATACGTGAGGTATTAACACACATTACACTTGACTTTTGAATGCATTTTGACAAGTGATGTAAAGTAACTGAGTACATTTACTTAAGTAATGTACTTTTTCAGTACAATTTTGATGTATTTGTACTTTATTTGAGTAATTGCAATTTCCAATACTTTTACTTCTACTCCACTACATCTAGGATCAAAATATTGTACTTTACTTCACTAAATGTATTTGAAAACTTTAGTCATTGTTACTTTACAGGTATAAATTATAATATAAAAAAAACATACATGAACCACTTTAGCCATATTTTATACCTTGGCTATTTGAAAATAGCCGATCTGCAAGCTCACAACGCGTCGCATCGCGACGCGTTGTGAGCTTGTAGATCAGCTATTTTCAAACATTTTGTACTTTTTGGTACATAAGCATATTTTGATGCCAATATCTTCGTACTAATGCACTTCATACTCAAGTACATTTTGAATTCTGGACTTTTACTTGTAACGGAGTACTTCTACATTGCTGTATTGATACTTTTACTCAAGTGAAAAAAAGCATAGTACTTTTTCCACCACTGCATTTTGACACAAAGGGTCGGGTTTGTTTTCCGGTATCCGGTCGACTCGCCAAGTCGCCAACTTAGCGGGACATGTCGCCAAAGTCAGGTCGCCAACCAGTCGTGGACATCTCGCTAAATTCGCTGAGTCAGCTCGCCAACCAGTTGCGTGTGTGTAGGAAATGTCCTGTGAATGATACACGTTCATGGCGGCTTATTCAAGAGCACAAGTGTTAAAGAATGAAGAGTGACGTTTGGTAGAGTGTGCTTTGCCTGGCTTACCTGCAGTAATAGACTAGTTTGCAAATCCCGCCCCATTCTGCCCTGTTACTATGATGGGACATTTTCCCTGGGCAGATTGTTTTTATAGTGGCAGTGAATGGGATTTTTTTGTGTTTTCATAGCCTCATTACAGCTATATAAAGTACCAAAGGAAAAACATCTAGGTGATATTAATAAAAAGGGAAGACAAAGGTACAGTAGTTACATTGCAAAACAGGGGATTTCCCCGAAAATATATGTTTTAATTTGTTTAATCCCAGTGGGACAGAATCACTATTGCAGATTCTTTTATAGTGGAAGTGGATGGGATTTTTTTTTTGTTCATAGCCTCATTACAGCTATATAAAGTACCAAAAAAAACACATCTACGTGATATTAATAAAAAGGGAAGAAAAGGGTACAGTAATTACATAGCAAAACAGTAGTTTCCCCCCGAAAATATATGTTTTAATTAGTTTAATCCTCTGGATCAGAGAGAGAATAGTATAGAAATAGAAAGCGCATTGCATCTTGGGTAGGAAGAGGAGAACTATAATCTGTTCTCCTCACACAATCGTAATTCTGCCCATTTAAAATATATGTACCCAATCGTAACTAGTTAGACCATTGATAAGGTCCATGTGAACTAGTTTGTTGAAGCTTATTCATTATGATGAGCGTGATCGCTATCACCTACCGCGGCCGTACCGATTGCGCGACCGATTGCCGTGTCGCGCAGTGCGGACAGTTTTTGAAAGGCTGAAGCAACATTCTCCACTGCACAAACTCCACCCCCGATAGCAAAAAGTGAATGTTTTTTCTGGTTGGCCAGTCAGGGAGTCTCAGGGACCAATCAGAAGGCTGACAAACGGTCTATTCTGTCAGTCTGACGTCTCTTTCCGCTTGCAGGAGGATCCCTCTGGAGGCGGTCCCTGAGGAGGAAGCAGAGTGTGCCGATTGGCTGCACAAGCTCTACCAGGAGAAGGTTAGACGCATTAGACAAACCACAACGCACACGCTTGACTCTTTCTGTTTGAGTCACATTCGTTTTCAGAATCTTAAAACCTAATGTATAATCTACACAACAGCCTGATTTATGCTTCAGTGACAAAGTGTCATGTTTGTTGCTCAACAATAATGTGAGTCGGCTAAAAGAAGTTTAAACATGTTGCGTAATTTACAGGCATTATACTTTTACATTATACAAAACATGTATGTATTCGTTGTTGAAGAAAATCTAAAAATATATATATACTGTAATTATAATTTTCTTAATTTAGAGTAGACATTTATTTTTAGACCCTTTTTCTCCTCAATGTATCACTGTTGTTGTATCCTACTGACTCACCTGCAAGTGAGAAGCCCCCACCGGGAGCACGTAGAACCTTCGTCCAACTCTCCCCCCCCCCCCCCCCAATACTCCCCTATGACAGGTGTAACAGGTGGTTGATGGTCCGCGACCGATCCCGTTTGGCGGGATTCCCCCAGCCATGGAATCAAGGAAGTGGTCCGTTTCCTTGTTAGAATGTCATTTGCTTCACCGTCTATCATTTGTGTATTGGACTCTGCAAGTCTTCTACTGTGTGGTTGCTTTTGGCCACATGTAAATGTTTATTTTAGGTTGGATAAGAGTGTAAGAAATGTAAAGCAAAATAAGCGTTGTTTTATATTTACAACATGGTGATACTGCCGCGAGCTGTGTCAGCTCTCAGCTCTGGGATTAATCTAAACGCAAATTCACCTTGTGAAATGAAAGGTCCTATAACAATAAACGATTCACCAATCGCAGAGAACTGTTTGCACTAGTCACGGAACAGTGGCATTCAACAACAAACTAAAAAGTTGCTCAACAAGTCAGGGTTCATTCATTCATCATGGTGATGATTAAAAAGTGATAGCATGTATTTATGTTCAAATAAAGGCTTTATTTATACATAAAGAGGTATACATGAAGAGACAAAACAGTCAAATAAAGTCTTATTAAACTCTGAGCTGGCCGAGTGGCCCCCACTTGTGGGCAGGGACTTTACCACTGCCATACAAATGCATGGCAATGGATTGTGAAACCGTCAGGGTAAGTTTACTATAATCAATTTGTTGTCTTAGGAATGCGACAAAAAACTAAACAATATTATTGATCTCTAGTCTCCATGCATGGCGTGAGTAATCAATGGAAAAAAAGTCATTTTGGGGGTGAACTACTCCTTTAAGAGAATTGGGCAGAGTCATGGCCCTCATGGTACAACCGAGACCAAATCATGATGTCATCCCTGGTGTCTATGGTATGTTTGTGGTAACCTGGTGTCTATGGTATGTCTGTGGTAACCTGGTGTCTATGGTATGTTTGTGGTAACCTGGTGTCTATGGTATGTTTGTGGTAACCTGGTGTCTATGGTATGTTTGTGGTAACCTGATGTCTATGGTATGTTTGTGGTAACCTGGTGTCTATGGTATGTTTGTGGTAACCTGATGTTTATGGTATGTTTGTGGTAACCTGGTGTCTATGGTATGTTTGTGGTAACCTGGTGTATATGGTATGTTTGTGGTAACCTGGTGTCTATGGTATGTTTGTGGTAACCTGGTGTCTATGGTATGTTTGTGGTAACCTGGTGTCTATGGTATGTTTGTGGTAACCTGGTATGTTTGTGGTAACCTGGTGTCTATGGTATGTTTGTGGTAACCTGATGTTTATGGTATGTTTGTGGTAACCTGGTGTCTATGGTATGTTTGTGGTAACCTGATGTCTATGGTATGTTTGTGGTAACCTGGTGTCTATGGTATGTTTGTGGTAACCTGATGTTTATGGTATGTTTGTGGTAACCTGGTGTCTATGGTATGTTTGTGGTAACCTGGTGTATATGGTATGTTTGTGGTAACCTGGTGTCTATGGTATGTTTGTGGTAACCTGGTGTCTATGGTATGTTTGTGGTAACCTGGTGTCTATGGTATGTTTGTGGTAACCTGGTATGTTTGTGGTAACCTGGTGTCTATGGTATGTTTGTGGTAACCTGATGTTTATGGTATGTTTGTGGTAACCTGGTGTCTATGGTATGTTTGTGGTAACCTGATGTTTATGGTATGTTTGTGGTAACCTGGTGTCTATGGTATGTTTGTGGTAACCTGGTGTCTATGGTATGTTTGTGGTAACCTGGTGTCTATGGTATGTTTGTGGTAACCTGGTGTCTATGGTATGTTTGTGGTAACCTGGTGTCTATGGTATGTATGTGGTAACCTGGTGTCTATGGTATGTATGTGGTGGTAACCTGGTGTCTATGGTATGTTTGTGGTAACCTGGTGTCTATGGTATGTTTGTGGTAACCTGGTGTCTATGGTATGTTTGTGGTAACCTGGTGTCTATGGTATGTTTGTGGTAACCTGGTGTCTATGGTATGTTTGTGGTAACCTGGTGTCTATGGTATGTTTGTGGTAACCTGGTGTCTATGGTATGTATGTGGTAACCTGGTGTCTATGGTATGTTTGTGGTAACCTGGTGTCTATGGTATGTTTGTGGTAACCTGGTGTCTATGGTATGTATGTGGTAACCTGGTGTCTATGGTATGTATGTGGTAACCTGGTGTCTATGGTATGTTTGTGGTAACCTGGTGTCTATGGTATGTATGTGGTAACCTGGTGTCTATGGTATGTTTGTGGTAACCTGGTGTCTATGGTATGTATGTGGTAACCTGGTGTCTATGGTATGTTTGTGGTAACCTGGTGTCTATGGTATGTTTGTGGTAACCTGGTGTCTATGGTATGTTTGTGGTAACCTGGTGTCTATGGTATGTTTGTGGTAACCTGGTGTCTATGGTATGTTTGTGGTAACCTGGTGTCTATGGTATGTTTGTGGTAACCTGGTGTCTATGGTATGTTTGTGGTAACTTGATGTAACCTGGTGTCTATGGTATGTTTGTGGTAACCTGGTGTCTATGGTATGTTTGTGGTAACCTGATGTCTATGGTATGTTTGTGGTAACCTGATGTCTATGGTATGTTTGTGGTAACCTGATGTCTATGGTATGTTTGTGGTAACTTGATGTAACCTGGTGTCTATGGTATGTTTGTGGTAACCTGGTGTCTATGGTATGTTTGTGGTAACCTGATGTCTATGGTATGTTTGTGGTAACTTGATGTAACCTGGTGTCTATGGTATGTTTGTGGTAACCGGAATGCTCTCCTTAAAACACGCTTGCTTTAATTCTTTTCTGCCGACCTCACACCGACCGCTTGGTGGGGCGGTTCTTGTATTCTTATATTTGTTTTGCTGAGGATAGGGTTAGGCATAAGTTTAGGGTTAGGGTTTTACTGAGGTTAAGATTGTTACTATCAAAACCTCCACCGGCTGTCAGTCTGTCACGTCACGTCACACTTTTCCCCTACTCATATCTCCGCCACCGTTGCCCCTATCCATGCCAACTTTGAACACACACTCCTTGGCTACCAAACCACAACCTCCGCTCCACTCATTTCTCACATGGCCCTCTTCTAGCGCCACCATGAGGACGATTCTTGTAAAACACATTTTTGGACACAGATTTTGCCCTAAAATCACACAAAGCGGTACACAGTATGTCTACAGTCATGTCATCAACATGGAGCTGTCCCATTTAAGAGCCACCATCAGGCCGATTTTTGCACACTGCTCCTACAGATTTTGCCCTAAAATCACACAAAGCTGTGACAGAGTCATGTCATCAATGTGACCTGACGGTCGCTTATCTCCCTATTAGGGAGTCTTACTGGTATTCTTATTTGTTTCACTGAGGATAAGGTTAGACATAGTTTCACTGAGGTTAAGGTTAGGTTTAACCGTTTAGGCATAGTTTACAGAGGTTACGTTTAGGAAAACCAGGCAGAGACTGTCTATCCGCCGGATAGTCGTGAGGCGACTGTGTTTTGACTGTGTTTTGTGGCGAGTGGTCTGGTATTCATGTGTGTGCATGTGTGTCCCCAGGACAGCTTCCAGGAGCAGTATTCCCAGACGGGCCGCTTCCCTGGCCCTGTAGTGAGCCCTCCCCGGCGCCCCTGGGCCCTGCTCAACTGGTTGTTGTGGTCCTGTGTGCTCCTGTACCCCCTCGCTCTGCTCCTCGCTCAACTCGCCACCTCTGGATCCGTCGCCACCGTCCTGATCACCGTATGCGTCTGCTGTGCAGGTAGGTTCCATACGGACGCAGTCAGTGGAAAGCGCTGGTTCCCAAACAAGTAGGTCGGGACCCATTTGTGGGCCGCGGACAAATTTGTATGGGTCCCTTAATTTAAATTTTTGGTTTCCTACAGTTTGCTTTTAATTGTTATTATTTCAAAACAAAAATAAACATTCCCAAAAAGCTAACATTTTCATAATAAAAATAAAAAACTAAGAAAATAAGTAGTTGAAAATAAGTAGTTAAAATAGCCGATCTACAAGCTTGCGAAGCGTTGTGAGCTTGTAGATCTCACTAGTTTGGGTCCCCGGGCAAACTTCTAATTTCTCTTGTGGGACTCGACCTGAAACGTTTGGGAACCACTGGTAAAAAGTGGATCTCTGAACCGGCTTCTAAAGCTCGTTCTCTTTCGTTCCAAATAACCTGTTCCTCTCTTTGTCCAAACATTCTGTAAAGCAGCAGATTTGACAGCTAAAATGTAAGTTCAACTACTGTGCAAAGTATAACATATCTGCCTTGCATATTTGAGAGTTACTACAGGGGGGGCCGACAAATCTTTGCGTGATATGATCATGTTTTTTACATTAACCACTTGAAACCTAGCATCCGTATTCTGAGTGGAACATTAGCCAAAAATAGCAGATCTACAAGCTTGCTGCGAGGCGTTGTAAGCTTGTAGATCGGCTATTTTTGGCAAAGAGGTCGGTAGAGGGAAAAGAGCAGCAGACTAAAAGTATTTGACGGTTCAAGTGGTTAAATGTCTGAAAACATACATTACTCCAACATGATGACAGTGCTGTCAAACAAGTCTAAGCTGTCTAAGAAATCTATGAACATTTCTTTCATCTGCAACACTATTTTATACAATGTGTAGTAGTGGGGGTCCCTGCTTCATCTATCTCTCAGCTAAGGGGTCCTTCCTTGGCCTGAAAAGGTTGAAGACCCCTGAAGCCAGCAGCATTCTATACTATATAGAATATAGAATACACTTTCACTATGAGAAGGCATGCATCAATCTTTCATTCTGAGTATTTTCCCCAGAGAGAAACATTGTTCTCATCACATGATCTGCACAAATGATGTTCCTCTTATTTTGTTATTCAAAACAGTGAGAGTTTGCATACCTATCAGCTAACTAAACTCAGTACATGCCGTTCTCATCCCTGGCCGACGCTCCAACGTCCTCAACTCTTCAACCTGCTCTCAGGCTCTCCAGGCCGGCCATTAGGAAAAAAATCTAAATAAAATGTCGGCCTTTGTTCCATTTTGGGGGCTGGGCAGCCGACAAAGTAAATCGTCACTGTCGGGCAGAAACCTCGTATCTCTTTCGCAAAGCAAAGCCCTGCTTCACCATACAAGGCCGTTGCACAAAAGTAGTGAAAACAGCAGATCTACAAGCACACAACGCCTCGCGGTGCGAGGCGTTGTGTGCTTGTAGATCGTCTGTTTTCACTAGTTTAAATCATTTTTAAAATGATAAATACAAAACAAACGGTTTTGGACATACACGGTTTCCACCTGACAACGACAAAATATAACTCATGTACCGTAATTGGCCCACTGGCTTGTCACTTGCATGTCACGATCTGAAACAGCAAATCTTTGAGTAGCAATGAGGGCCTCTACAACGGTATTTCCCGGGCTGAATCAGGGGCCCAGCACGTCCCTGCTGCAGACAGACTTGCTGTCCAACTTTCCACCAGTCTGAAACACTCGCCTCCTTCAGACTCTACCTAACCCCCTAGCAGCACTCATTTTTTTCATTTGTAGCCTATTTTCAACAGATTACAAGGCCACATTGTGTATTAAAGTGCAATATAAAGCAACTTTTACTTTAGAAAGAAAAATCTGACTTGGTTCTCCCTGATGGTTTCAGTTTCCCTGGGCGTTCGCTGGATGATCGGCCAGACTGAGATCAACAAGGGCTCGAGCTACGGAAACAACCAGGTTCCCCTCAGGAACGGAGAAGCCGCGACCCACGACTGAACGCTCCCAGTGACGGCGTGTGAAACCCAGCGTTGAGTGGACCGTCTGGCAGCGCTGCTTTGGCTATGAACGCTTTCCTTTGATAGTGCAGAACTAGTCTGGGATCACTTCACTTTTAGAGGTTTGATCCGGACGGGAGAGGAAACCACTTTACGTCATGTTGTAGTACTCAAAGGACTACAATTTGCCGGAACTATCAAACCGGATTCAGTTTTAACCCAAAATAATTCCCCTGCGCTCAAGGACATACTTTTAGGGCCTACCTAATAAACTCCTTGATGCGGCGTAGTTTTGTTTTTGAAAAATATGTTTGGGATATGCATCTTTTATTCCAACTCGTAGCGACTGGCAAGACTACACTAGGCTACTGGAGCATTGTAATAGGGATTGGGGAAACAAACGGAGGGAACCCAAAACAAAGCGACGCCGCTTCTTCGGCTTGTGGTTTCTGCCTAAACCGGATCAAACCGCCCGTTGTTACCGATTACCAGGCTTTCCCTCAGAAAGCCTGGTGGGCGAGGTTAGTGCAGAACACAATGCAAATGAGCCGTTGTGCCATGCTGCTCAGACAGGTGCTAAAAGCGTCAAACCGGGCAGCTTGGGTTTGGTGCATGGCTGCATGCAGTGGTTTGGAAAACCTCCCAAAGGAAACAAAATGCTTACTGCAGGGTTTCCAATCCACACATCTTTTAACAATGACTTTTCAAAACTTTTCCATGGCTTTTCCAAAGTACTTCAGTCCATTTCCAGGCCTAAAGCGATCATACGGTGCCAAAATGAGACTCTTAAACCAGTGTGTTATCAATGCACCAGGACAGACTGGAGCGAAACCGTCAAGTTGACAAAAAGAATAGATCTATAAGCTAACAACGTATCACGTAGCACTGCATGTTACCACGTTACATCTTGGACGTTGGACAAAAACAACGCATTTCGTTGCTGTCGAGCAAAATTCGAACTTTGTTTCTTTCACTAAATTAACGGCCTACTCGATCACACGGTCACTACAGCGCCACACAAAAGCATCAAAAGTAGCAGATCCAGAAGAATGAAAAGCAGCACGTTTTGAGTTTTTAGATCTTCTACTTTTGCCATTTTTCAAAACCATTTGATGGATTCCAAACCTTTTCCAGGCCTGGAAAACAGTTTTTTGAATTTCTAAATGTTTGCAGGAATTATATGACCGTGGGAGCCCTGTGTCTGCCATTTGTCTAAAGTTATTCCAAAAAGCAAACAATGGGCTACCTCTTTAAAGACTGCTAATGTTTGTAAACCAACTGATCCCATCCCGTATCATTGACAGTCAATTAGAACAATGGTTCACAACCTATTTGTCGGGGTCCTCAGACTCAGAGGGGTCCCCAAATTATTTTGGGGGGGTCTCCAGATGTTTAGCAAAATGTTAACATTGTTTTCTCACTCAACAGTAAACAGTCCAACATACAGTATAAGTGTATACGGGGTATCTGGACGTTTCAAAAGTGACAATTTAAGGACTTTAAAGACCTTTTTAGTACCTCTGGTCAAACATTGGTCAAATATTAGAGGCAGAAATGCTCACAACGCCTCACAAAGCGAGGCGTTGTGAGCATTTAGATCTGCCATTTTCACAATGAAATACTGATGTCTCTGGTTCACATTGGCCCATTTTTTCATCTCACTCCTGTCACTTTGTCTGCTGACCTCACTCGGCAACAAAATAAAAATACAATAAACAAATGTAAAAATAAAACAATTCAAAGGAGGCAAGCAGTGATCACCCCATGATGTGCACTGCAATGTAGTTTCAAATGCACTACATTGCAGATGCTTTTTTGAGAGTAAAAAACTAAAAGAGAAGAAGACACGTGTGACATGCATGATCTGGGCAGATTGCCCCAGGAAATGTGCCAATCTCAACCCAAAACAACGGTAGATGAGAGTGAAACTAACTCCTCCAATTACAAGTGCTTGTGCAAGGTGGGGGGGTCCCCAGTTAAAATATGATTTCGGGGGTCGCAGCCTAGAAAAGGTTGAGAACCACAGAATTAGAATACACAATCCAGTTTTCTTACAAAATGATTTTTAATATTGTTTGTACATGGCAAACACTGTAAAAGCAGCAGAGGACCAGAAGTTGTGGTGTGTGTTTGTGTGTGTATGTATGAGGATGATGTGTGAGTGTTTGTTTAATGTGTGAGCAGCAGGCCAGCCTCCTCCGGACTGGCTGCGTTCCGGGTACATCCGGGTACGTTCCGGGTACATCAACAAAAAGCTCCTCACAGCTCTTAAAGGACAACTCCTCCCTAAATCCCTTCTAGGCTCATTTTCTTACTTATATTGATCCCAAAAGACTGTCCATGAGGTCTATTAGGCACAAATGTCCCTGATGTCCAGTTTCCCCAGCAGAACCCAGCAGCTCTCATAGCATAGAGTGGAGCTTATAAGCCTATCGCTTTTACACTATTTGTTGTGGTCAAAAGTGATTTCTTTTTCATGAATGTGTTACTAGTTGTCATTATAAACACATCCATGCCATCGTTATCCCACACAATCCACCACAATCTCATAAATAATGTTTTGGGGTGAGCATTCGGAACAAGTGCCAATCAAAGTGAGTGCACTGGCCAATCACAGGGCATCTTTTCCGGGACTTGGCAAAACACATAAAAGCATAACATCTGTTTAGCAGAGTGTGATGGCTTGTGTGGGACAACGATGGCATGGATGTGTTTATAATGACAACTAGTACCACATTCATGAAAAATAAAAACATTTTTGACCACAACAAATAGTGTAAAAGTCATAGGCTTATAGGCTCCACTCTATGCTATGAGAGCTGCTGGGTTCTGCTGGGGAAATTGGACAACAGGTGCATTTCTGCCTAATAGATCCCATGGACATGGTCTTTTTGGATCAATATAAGTAGGAAAATGAGCCTAGAAGTGATTTAGGGAGGAGTTGTCCTTTAACGTGGTGGGATTTGGATACGGCCTCGATACATGACCAACTTTTAACATTTAACTCTTGGCAAAAGGCAAAATACAAAATAATAAAAACAAAATGTCTTCCTACGGCAGACTTCCTCCAGGCCAAATGAGTGTTGAATTAATTAGCATTTTGGTATTGTTTCCGTCGTTTCATTTAAAGAAAATGGTAACGACAGTGTCCTACATGGGTTGAATGAAGCTTACCACATCTAAAAAAGTCGGAAGTCCGAAGTCTATTTCTTTCAAAAGGCCTGCTGAAATGAAACCCTCCCCCCCCTCCCTGGACCCCCACAAACTGCTCTCTTCAGGGTAAACAGTTTTTTAAAAGTGCCATAGCTGTCAAATCCCCCCCCCTCTCATTTCTTAATAAAAAAAATAACGAAAAACGGAAAAGAAAATTCCTCGTTGCTTCTTTCCGGAGGTCTTCACCAGTGAGAACGATAAAAGCGGTTAGAATTATTATTTTTTAATTTACAATATTGTTTATACAAAGGATCAAAGCCAATTCTATTCTTACAATATGTACAACTTCTCCCCCCGCGCGCGCGCACCCCCCCTCCTATCAGACCCGACGGGTACGTGCATACAGACACGCCCCTCTACTCCGATAGGTCCAGTTGTCCTCTGAAATGATAACATAACATAAAGCCTGATTTATGCATGGTTGTGTGGGGGGCCCCCGAAAACAGCCGATCCACAAGCTCGCGACGCGTCGCGATGTGACGCGAGGCGACGCGCCGTGAGCTTGGGGATCGGCTGTTTTCAAGGCTTTTAAGTTCCATGAAACCAGGCTTCGGGTTCCTCAGTTTAGCGTCCATGTGCCGGCAGCCTCAGCGACGTCCACAGTTTGCGTTCCTCTTTGCCCACAGAGAGTACAGTAGTGTTTTGTAAACGTAATAAGAGCATGAGAACAGGAGGTCCCGGACGGTCACTCCTCATCTGTACACACCTGTTGAGACACCAAGGAGAGAGGAGGACATCATGACGACTGGGCATTAACGACTTGGGATTTTTGCAAGTCGACTCGACTCAGTAAAAAGTTGAGTTGAAGTCGACTTTATCGTTTGATGACGTCATCACATCACACACGACCCCCTCTAATTATTTTGGGGGGTCCCCAGATGATTAACTTAATGTGCAACATTGTTTTCTCACCCAACTGCAAACAAACCAACATACAGTTTAAGTGTATATAGAGGGTATCTTCACATTTCTAAAGTGACAATTTAAGGATTTTTTAATACCTCTAAAATGGCAAATTAAACATTGTCCAAATTGTGAAATATATAGAGGCAGAAATTGTGAAAATAAAATAGCCGATCTACATGCTCACAACGCCTCGCGTTGCGAGGCGTTGTTCACAATTTCTTTCACATTGTTTTTTTCAACTTCGACTTTCTCTGGTGGGAGTCGACTTGTGTTAATGAAGTCGACTTGTCGACTTTTTCGTTAATGCCCTACTAAGTACATTTACATTTTGATACCAATATGTTTGTACTTTTACTCAAGTGAATGTTTAATTCCAGACTTTTACTTGTAACAGCATTTCTACATTGCAGTATTGATACTTTTACTTAAGTAAAGAATGTTCTTCTACCAATGGGTAGAAGCCAATGTACCGGCGTTACATCACATACAAATACATAGCACATACTGTACCCACCTTTCACATGTTCATATGTTACCTCTACACCAAATCTTCTACAAAAATAGCCTATCTACAAGCTCGTGTGTCGTGTTGAGAGCTTGTAGATCTTCAATTTTCACAGGATGCTTGCCCGAGAATACATAGGGACCGGATGCTAGGATTCATCCAAGAAGTGGTTTTCAACTGGTTTCAGGACATTCTCAGCTAAATTAGCAGTACATTTCTTTTTAAACATTTTTCTTTTTCTGCCTTTATTGGTCGTCAGGTTTCTGAAGTCGAACCTGCAACTAGGAGCCTAGGTGCCTGGACTTTTGGGTTTGCTCTACAAGTCAGACTTAACAAAGCTTGGGTTAAATCCAACAGTGAGGCAGAGTCCTGTACGGGTCCAATTTTCAGAACCCGTGCCCAACCCGCCCGTCATTAGTCAGATCCGTGGTTATATAAAAATCAAAACAAGATCCGCCCCGCCCATCAAAAAAAGGTCCCGTCGCCTGCCCCGCTACCTGTGATTACATGCAGTAAAAATAGCCAACAGCCGTGCCTGCTTGATTTCAAAATGCATCGCACTCGATCGTCCCTGCACGCCGCCATCAAGTGTTTGCGACGCAATATACAGTATTTACATAAACGCCAGGTCAGCTGCCACTCTTAATCCTTTTAGATAGACTTTTAAAGCACCCTTGCTATGATGGGAACATGGGCACGTTGCTGTGGTTGTCTGTCTGTGTGTGTTATATGCGTCTTGTTGCCCAGTGCCACTTCCCACTGTGTGCGCTCCACGTTGTTTAGGCGGAAACAGTGCTGCATGCATGCCGTGGTTCTGTCCTGCTGCTCAATGTGTGCGCTCCTATGATGTTCTTTAGGCGGAATCAGTCGTCTGATTTTCACAATAAAATATCACCCGCCTGTGTTTAGGGATAGGACAATTAGCGATATTATCGTTTATCGCGATAAAAAACACTCAAGGTAATCGTATCGCGTAGATGTAATATATCGCGATATCGTCCTCCGTCATGCACTGGGATCAATTCACCTTTTAATTGCCGAGCAGCATATCCGGTACCACGTAAACCCTCTATAATTGGTAAAAGGAACTTATAATATACATACTTGATAGTCTTTTTTTCACTCTCTATCAAAAGATGTCTTTGCCAAAAAAATAGCCGATCTACAAGCTCACAACGCGACGCGTTGTGAGCTTGTAGATCTGCTATTTTTTGTCAAATGTTCCGCCCCAGGATAATGGATGTTGATTATCGCGATAATATCGTAAATCGCGATTTTTTTTGTCACAATAATCGTGATATGAAATTTTCATATCGTCCCATCCCTACCCGTGTTTAGTCGCGCCCGTTGCAGGACTCTGCAGTGAGGTGCTCACCTTGACAAAGGGGTGGTCCAGCATCATGTACAGTGAGGTGAGGTGCTCACCTTGACAAAGGGGTGGTCCAGCATCTTGTACAGTGAGGTGCTCACCTTGACAAAGGGGTGGTGGTACAGTGAGGTGCTCACCTTGACAAAGGGGTGGTGGTACAGTGAGGTGCTCACCTTGACAAAGGGGTGGTCCAGCATCTTGTACAGTGAGGTGCTCACCTTGACAAAGGGGTGGTGGTACAGTGAGGTGCTCACCTTGACAAAGGGGTGGTCCAGCATCTTGTACAGTGAGGTGCTCACCTTGACAAAGGGGTGGTGGTACAGTGAGGTGCTCACCTTGACAAAGGGGTGGTCCAGTAACATGCTAGCGGTCCAGCGGCGCTTGGGCTCGCTCTCCAGGCAGTGGCCCAGGAAGTCCTTGCCCTCGGTGCTCAGCTTCTCGGGGATGGGCGGCTTGTGCCCCATGCCCACCTTGTACATGATCTGGAAGTTGTGCTCGTACTCGTGCCAGGGCCTCTGTGGGAGAGAGGGCAGCAGTTTTCAGTACCCAGTTAAAGCCTCCTTCACAGGTGAGATTTAAGCAACTGCTATTTTTGGCTGAAAAGGAAATTAAATCACGCAACAAATGACCGCTATCCATCCATTGGAGTACCAGAGATTAAGAACAAAAGGGTGTCTGTAGCCTAATGCATATCAATCTGGGGGTCCCTTAATTTAATTAAAGGGGTTGAGAATCACTGGGCTACTTCCTTATAACAGGGTTAAGACCTAAAGCGAGAGATAAAAAAGGAGGAAAAGCACTGTGCTTTAATAAAAGTATAAAAAGTAGTGTGTGTTGGCACCGCTCTGTATTGCTTACAGCGTAGGATCTTGCAGGAATCCCTTTACTTTTACTTGTCCATTCACCTCAAATGTGACAGTGTGTTTTCAAATAGTGCTTGTTTTTCTTAGACTTGCTGTTCTGGACAACAGTCAAACCAAATGGCACTAGAACAGGGGTTCCCAAACTTTTTTGTCTCAGGGCACCCCATGAATATTCTTTAAATCCGAGGCACCCCTACATTATAATTTTCACTCCCAGCACCTTATATTTATAGCATATCGTCGTTGTCGGGTGGAAACCTTGTATGTCCAAAACCGTTCGTTTTGTATTTATCATCTATAAAATTGACAAAACTAGTGAAAACAGCAGATCTACAAGCACACAACGCCTCGCGATGTGTGCTTGTAGATCTGCTGTTTTCACTCGTTTTGTGCGACAGTCTTGTATGATGAAGCAGGTCTTTGCTTTACCAAAAGACGTACACATTTGAAACTTGGAGATACAAGGTTTCTGCCCGACAGTGACGATATTTTAGTGATTATGTTGCGAGGAGAACGTTGAGATAATAGCCATTTTTGGTTAGAACTGACTGAAAATAACTTTGTACTTCCAAGTTTAAAATGATACAAAATACTTTTTCAAATGTCCAAATAAATTCCAAATATTATCAAATTATCTCGCGGGCACCCCTGGACTGCCGTCACGGCACCCCAGGGTGCCCCGTCACCCACTTTGAAAACCCCTGTGCTAGAGAGTTGGAACGAAGCTCCGAGCAGCAAGTTGAAACCCCAGCTTAACTGGAACACCGTGACGACAACTGATCATTCTCTTTTCCAGAGTTTACGTTGATACAGGTGTTTGATAAACGAGACTAATCTATTGAAGCTTGATTACAGCATACATATGGGGGGAACTGGCATCCAGTCTCAACTACATGCAGAATAAATCTATACAATTTGCAAATACCCATTCAGGCCTAGAATTATTGAACGCTTTAACCAGTGAAAAATAGCAGATATACAAGCTCACAGCACGGCACCGAGTGCCGCGCTGCGAGCTTGCAGATCTGCTATTTTTGAAAAAGTCGTGAAAATGTGTGCAAATCTTTGAATATATGTATTTTCAAAGCGAACGTTTGTAACTCAAATTTTGCTTCTGGGTGGTCCCTGGAACTAGATATTTTGAGATGGGGGTTCGTGGCCAAATACATATAATTTTGGGGGTCCTTGACATGAAAAGGTTTGAGCACCACTGACATAGTCTCTCAAGAACAGACTAACTGAGCTCCAGTTAAGTGAAAAGGACCTTTTCGTTGACGATGGCTTGCCAGATTGCTGACATAGAAACATAGGTTTTTCAAAAAAAAAACGTATAGAATCGGGTCCAAATTTTCACGTTTTTTTTTTCAAAAAATAGCAGATCTTCAAGCTCGCAGCACGGCACTCTGTGCCGCGCTGTGAGCTTGTATATCTGCTATTTTTCAATAGTTAAAGCATAAAATAATAATACACAATAATGTGTACCCGTTCAAGATACATTTGACAGTTTATTCCTTCATATCCTGTGCCACAAAAGGTGGTGTTTTTCTGAGCTGTTGGCAATGACAGCGGATCTACTTGTATTACAAGTATTTCCTCCTGTCAGGCCTCCATTGTCAGTAATGTAATCTGCTGTCAGAGCTGCATTCATTCATTTGATCTCACAGGTGAACAAACAAGCCCTAATAAAACCTCTGTTTGAACAGGATAGAACCTGGACAAAGAAAAGTCAAATGTATAAGAAAATGAAAGTGTTTTTTTATGGTGTGGAATGCTGTGTATTTATATTAGGGCTGCAACCGTTGATGAAACGAATTGATTTAATGAATTATAGAAAATAGATCAATAATGGAAAATTATAACAGATAAATAACAACTCACTCTTTTGAGCAAGTCAACATAGGCGAAAGGTAAAAAAAGAAAGGGGAAAAAAATAGTGACAAGCAGCTATCTAAAATATCTGCTATATTCACATGTCTTTGCACAAAGTATAAAACAACACAAATGGTTTATCAATTTGTTGATATACAACTTTCTCCCCTCCAAAAGGTACTTCTGAGGAAAAGTAATTATGAATTAGGTAATAGGCATAACCTTTTATAGAATTGAAGTACATTTTGTCTTTATTGTCGGTTTTAATTGTGGTGTATACTGTATGTATGTATTGTCTTGAATGTATGCATTGACCACATCAAAACAAATTTCCCTTGATGAAAGGACATCTAATCTCATTTAACCCATTTAGGACTAAAATTATTGAATGCTTTAACCAGTGAAAAATAGCAGATATACAAGCTCACAGCGCGGCACCGAGTGCCGCGCTGCGAGCTTGTAGATCTGCTATTTTTGAAAAAGTCGTGAAAATGTGTGCAAATCTTATGTTTTTTTAAAGCAAACGTTTGTAACTCAAATTTTGCTTCTGGGTGGTCCCTGGAACAAAATATTTTGAGACGGGGGTCCGTGGCCAAATAAATATCATTTTGGGGGTCCTTCACATGAAAAAGGTTTGAGATCCACTGACATAGTAGTCTCTCAAGAACAGACTAACTGAGCTCCAGTTAAGTGAAAAGGACCTTTTCTTTGACGATGGCTATAGCCAGATTGCTGACATAGAAACCTAGGTTTTTTTCCAAAAATCTTAGAAGGATTCAAAAGACACTTATGTAATCGGGTCAAAAATCAAATTTTCACGATAAAAAAAAAAATAGCAGATCTACAAGCTCGCAGTGCGGCACTCTGTGCCGCGCTGTGAGCTTGTATATCTGCTATTTTTCAATAGTTAAAGCATAAAATATTGCGTCATAATGTGTTCAGGCCTAAATGGGTTAAAGGACATCTGATCTCATTTAATAATCACTAAGGAAAGCTGGGTAGAGTTGGCTCACCTTTCCAGTCACCATCTCGATCAGAACACATCCCAGACTCCAGATGTCCGCCGCCCGGCCGTGGCCTTCGCCCTTCGCTCTGGTGATGACTTCTGGAGCCATGTACGCTGAGAGCAGGAGAACAATGTCAACAATGTGGCTTTTGTACTGGTGTGCGCGGACAGTAACTAAGTTAATCTAACTACATTTTTGGAGTATTTGTTATTTTGTTCTTTGAAAGATGACTTTCACTCTACTACATTTCAAATATAAATACTGTACTTTTCACTCCTACTACATTTCTAGACAGGGACTCGTAAAACCCAAATGCACAAAACAGAGTTTTTACTATTGAACACTTTGAGTATTTACCATGGTATTTACTTGAGTATATACTTTGTTCATTCCTGCTTTTGTGTTAGCGAAAGCTTTGCAGTTATCCTTCTTTTCCCCCCAAAACCCTGAAGGCAACATTCCACATAAACTGAACCTTCAAAGTCATTCTCAAGCCACAGCGACCTCTGGTGGTGGCATGTGCTCATTGTTTACCTGCAGTTCCCAGGGTGCTGTTGACTAGCCTAGCTGAGCTAGACATCCCAGCCATGTTAAAACAAGGTAGGGATACTGCAGTTAGTTAGCTGCATTAGTATCTAGGCTGGTTATACCAGGCTAGCTGTCGACCTCCCCAGGCATGGGATGTATAGTATTTACCTGCTGTTCCCAGTGTGCTGTTGACCTCTCCAGGCATGGTATGGGAGTTGTTCTTCAGCTTGACGGAGCAGCCGAAGTCGCCCAGTTTGATCAGGCCTGACGACGTCAGGAAGGTGTTGGCTCCTGTTGACACGAAAAACAAGATGAAAACTTTATTTTCACTGAAAGGTTTTTCAGCACAGTTCTGGGAAAAAAACTAAACTAAAACAACCAGAAAGGTTGGCCTATGGAATGTGTATCATTGAGGAATGTACATAGCACAACTAGCAGGTTGCAGTTGAACCTAAATTCACTCACAAAATCATTTACGGACATAAAAAAAAGGAAAAAAAAAAAAGTTTCAGGGTTGACCGCCGCGATTTTATTACCTTTTAAGGTGGCGCGTGTCCATCGTGCACGACGACGGAAGGATCGTACATGATTCGCGTGCATACCGCTCGCAAACATAAAATATCCCAATATAATCCATGCTTGTGTTGCTGCGCCAGCTACACTGTTGCCCAACAAGGAAGTGAATGCAAGTGAATGCCCCCCAAAAAACCTAATCTAAATCTAATTCATCTAATAGCTCAGGAAACCCAGGCGTGGCGGCCTGGAACAACGGGAATAACTCGGGAAACTCGAGATGCGGCAGCAAATAAGTTATGTGAATGTGAACAGAACGCTGGTGGAATGACTATCTTAACTTAACTCATCTACATTTACTTTGGCGAGTTATTCCCAATGGTCCAGGGCAGACTGCCACCGACGACTGTTGACCACCTATCACTGGATGGCGCTGTTTGCTAGCTTATGGGTCAACACATAGTGTGTGCACAAGGCGAAAAAAAAAGAAAAGAAAAATTAATAATAAATGACATTTGAAAGATAGAACATGGATAAAAGGATCTTCACAGCTTGTGCACAAGGAAAAAAAACTCAGTTTGTTTAACTGATAATATCAGTTAAATGGAATTAATCGATGATGTTTGAACGATAAAACATGGATAAACTTATCTTCACAGCTTGTGCACAATGCAAAAAAAAAATACCATCAGGGCTTTCCTTTTCATACGCCACTTGTGATGTCACCATCTCTCCGGAGCAGAGGCGATGATTAACATGAGACAGACCATGAAAGTGTTTGAACTACGCCATCTCTGGTGACCAGGTATATTATCTTTAAAAGGCCACAGAACACAGGAAACAAAAACTGCCATGGCTCCCTGGAGTGTAGTTTTCAGTTTTAACATTTTAATACACGTTTTAAGGACCAGGACGAAGACTTTAATGATTGGTACAGAGCGATTGGCACAGAGCGAGCGACCCCGGCCGGGGCGCCCCAAGGGGCGTCCCCGAGCCGAGGCGGCCGGGGCGCCCCAAGGGGCGTCCCCGAGCCGAGGCGGCCGGCCCGCCGCCGGGTTGAGTCCTCCGGGGCAGACTGCGCGGACCCCACCAGTTTATCTCTTAACGGTTTCACGCCCTGTTGAACTCTCTCTTCAAAGTTCTTTTCAACTTTCCCTCACGGTACTTGTCCGCTATCGGTCTCGCGCCGGTATTTAGACTTATTTGTCCTGTTTCTGTTGTCATGGCTGCCAGTTCCCACTTGACATTGTGTGGGAGTCCTGACTGCTCCAGGCCATACTGAATAACAGCTACTTTACATAACGTCTTCAGACTAGGACTTAAGTGTAAGATATATAGTTGTTGTGGTACAACGATGATCATACGATCTCCCAGCATGCAACTGTACATACAAACAGTACCAAGCCACTCGGGGCCTTTCCCCTTCTGCTCAACTTTCTTCCAGGAGAAGGTTTTGGGATTTAATTTCCACAGATCATTGAGCACCCTACTCGGATCAAAGTTAACGCCACCTAATATGTACAGCTCTCCATTGTAGACAAAGGCTGCATGATCCTTACGTCGTTCTGGAAGAAGCTGTGCAGAAGGTGTGATCAGCCAACAGTTGGTCTCTGTGTCAAACACTCTGATGTTGTTGTCCTGGTTGTCCTGGTCCCCAATGCCCCCAAATACAAACATTTTTGTCCCGATGATGGTGGCAGAGTGACATATTGGAATAGGAGGTGGAGTGCCAGTGGCGTAAATAAAAGACCAGACCATTGTGCTGGTGTCCAACTTGTAGACGTCTTTGTATCCAATCAGCTGCTTCATTCCTCCATGGATAAACATGACCTTCCCTAGAACACAGGCTGAGTGGCTGGCCCTCGTCTCTGGAACAGTTCCAGAAACCTTGGGCCTGAACCATGCGTGGGTGTCCACATCAAATGCATAAAGAACGTTGTCCAATTCCAACCCCATGAGGTTAACCCATATGTCATCGTTAAACTTTGCCTTACAATTCACCATCCCTCCCCAGATGTAGATGATATCTTCTATAAGTACAGCTGTGTGTCTGTAGCGCATGGAGGGAACCTCAAGGGAACATTCTCCTCTTCCACTGGTCACTGGAGGCAACGTCATCCAGCACAAAGTCACTGTGTTGAAGACATGAACATCAATCTGATCCTTGTTGTCGTAGGTCTTCTCGTCAGAGAAGAATCCTCCAAATGAATACACCTTGTCCTTCACTGGTCCAGCAGCACAACCAATGAAGTGGTGGGATGTCTTTGGTCCTCTTTTCAGGGGCGGTGTCCAGAAAACCATCTCTACCTCAGTTGCCCTGTATCTGTCAGTGTTTTTCCTCTTTATGTAGTTCTCTGAATCTCTGGGTATTCCTCTGGGTCTGTATCAATGTGTTCAGACCTTATGTAGGCTAACAAAGCTCTGGTCCCATGACACTCACAACACTAACTGATGTTCTGCATGTGTGACAACGCTGATTTGCGCAGGTGTTTCTATCTGCACATGTCGCAATTGTGAAAATAGCAGATCTACATGCTCACAACGCCTCACATCGCGAGGCGTTGTGAGCATTGTGAGCTATTTTCAAAATAGAAAGTATATCTTTTTTTCAACTTCAACTTTCGACTTTCTCTGAGTCGACTTTTTCGTTAATACCCTAATGAGTTCCGGGTCTTAACAACTTGGGGGCCAAACTCGTTCAGTAACGAGATACGGCCACTGGAGGTCGCTGTGCCAAAACTAAGTTGTCTCGTCTCTCAACGATATAAAGGGTTAACTTGGTTACGTGCAGCTGCATCCGTCCTTTGTACCCTGTGAGAGACGCTGGTGCATAGGTCATAACATGGCTCGCACAGAAGCAAAATGGATCGTCTAGGCTGCATACACTTCCATTCTATGCTGAAACATAAAAAGGGCTTTATCTATGAATAAGGTGCAAAGAACGCCAGGGAAGCAGAGATCTGATTGTTTTCACAGGCGACACTTTACCGCAATGGTCTGCCCCGGTTTGGATTTTAGTTTCGCGAGCGTTTGTAAACAAATGGATTATCTTCCTCAATCGTCAGCGGACACTCACGTGCACACGCAAGAAGCTTCCGAGGCTCTTCAAAATAAAGCGTAAGTGGACGGCGGCACCAGCAACAGCTAGAAATGTTAGAAACCTTGGCTTCCGTTGTGTTAATGGGTGTAAACATTTCCCCGTGGACCACCAGTGGTCCGTGGACCACCATAGAGGAGACAGGAGGACAGACACTGTGGTACTACTGACCCTTGATGTCTCTGTGCACGATGCCGTGCTCGTGCAGCACGTTGATGGCGGTGGTGATCTGTTTGCTGTACAGCCTGATCACGTGCTCCTGTAGGCCCAGGCGGGACACCTCCTCCAGGGTACCCTCGTCACAGTACTCCATGAAGATGTACATCTCCTCCTAGAGGCGGGGAGGGGGAAGGCAGGGAGAGGGAGTCAAGACAACGGCGTCATTTCACAAAGACACAGGGGGTGGCAAAAAAAAAAAACGAAAAAAAAAAAAAAAAAAACACTTAAGCACCATTTCTAAAATAGCAAAAATAGTGGATCTACAAGCTCCAATCCTTGTTTTGAGTGGTCTCGTGTAATATTGTTAATATTTTGAAATATGGACTTTTGGTATTCATGAGCTGTATGCCGTACAAATTCAACATTTTCACAAGAAATGTTTGGAATAATTCAATGAATGTGCAATGTACAGTATCTAGAATATATGAAAGTTTTAAGAAATTTTACTTTTACACAATATTCAAATG
Organism: Nannobrachium achirus; assembly: GCF_963921795.1. NCBI lineage: Eukaryota > Metazoa > Chordata > Actinopteri > Myctophiformes > Myctophidae > Nannobrachium > Nannobrachium achirus. Next base: position 6,878,145 of record NC_137833.1, on the reverse strand, counting down.
TTTCAGGATAGACCCATCTCTATATACATTTTGGAACCGACAGAAAAGTGCATTCGATAGAAGACCCAAAAAACGAATGCGCATGCGCGACAGCGAGAGAGAGCAAAGAGCGAGCGAGAGACAACGAGAGAGAGAGAGAGCGAGACACAGTGAGAGAGAGAGTGCAAAGAGCGGCGAGAGACAGCGAGAGAGAGAGAGAGAGAGAGAGAGAGAGCGAGACACAGTGAGAGAGAGAGAGAGAGAGAGAGCGAGACACAGTGAGAGAGAGAGAGAGAGAGAGAGAGAGAGCGAGACACAGTGAGAGAGAGAGAGAGTGCAAAGAGCGGCGAGAGACAGCGAAAGAGAGAGAGAGAGAGAGAGAGAGAGCGAGACACAGTGAGAGAGAGAGAGACACAGTGAGTGAGAGAGAGAGAGAGAGAGAGAGAGAGAGAGAGAGAGAGAGAGAGAGAGAGAGAGAGAGAGAGAGAAAGAGAGAGAGAGCGAGACACAGAGAGAGAGAGAGAGAGAGAGAGAGAGAGAGAGAGAGAGAGAGAGCGAGACACAGTGAGAGAGAGAGAGAGAGAGCGAGACACAGTGAGAGAGAGAGAGAGAGAGAGAGAGAGAGAGAGAGAGAGAGAGCGAGACACAGTGAGAGAGAGAGAGAGAGAGAGAGAGAGAGAGAGAGAGAGAGAGAGCGAGACACAGTGAGAGAGAGAGAGAGTGCAAAGAGTGGCGAGAGACAGCGAGAGAGAGAGAGAGAGAGAGAGAGAGAGAGAGAGAGAGAGAGCGAGACACAGTGAGAGAGAGAGAGAGTGCAAAGAGCGGCGAGAGACAGCGCGCGCGAGAGAGAGAGAGAGAGAGAGAGAGAGAGAGAGAGAGAGAGTACTGCCTAGCGCAGTGCACGTTGTCATTTCCATGACAACGATGTGCTGATTGGCTGGCTGGTTACATGGGTCGCACAGAGTTCACAGCCACGCAACCTTTAGCAGCAGCAGCCTAATGAAGTGCTCACTCAGAGTGCCGTGAGTTTTGGAGAAGCACAAGAAGCCATTCTCTGATGCTGAAATAATTAAAGAATGCTTGACTTGTTTTATTTGAATATTATTTAAATATTAACATTATTGTTGTTTGTATTGATAGAGCTTTGTTTTAACCCCACTCCTTTTGGGGCATTCTTATAGGTATTTGAATTGTTGTTAAAATTGAACGTTATATTTAGGTAGCTTTTTCTTTTCTTTCCTTTTTTCTTTTTTGTAATTTCTTGACAAAAGTTGACTATCCACACACATGGATTACTTTTAGCAATTTTCATGGATCCTACAGTAAATCCAGCTACAAGTTAAACAATATTGTGTGTGTTTGTCAGGCTGCTCCTCACCTGTCTAGTCATTCACAGAGCGTTAACAACGAGGCGAGGGGGGCTAGATGGGAGCGGCGCGTAGAGCCGCGACTTTCTAGTAGAACACATTTGGCACATTACGCAAAGATACGTGATCTGATGGAAGAAGTGCTGCTCGTACCCGATGGAGCTCAACGCCAAAGTATCGGACCAGGTTGGGGTGTTTGATTCCTTCAAAGATCTTCAGTTCGTCTGCCGTCTCCTTGATGGTTTTGTGGTCGTTGGGCTGGAAGCGGATCTGTTGGGAAACAGCAGCAAGACAGGTCAGGTACTGTATTTATGAAAAGAGAAAATAAATACAGAAATGGTATCTGCAGTTCTTTTGACCTCTCCAAAGTAGAGATGTCAACATGGTTCACTATATAATTACATTGAAATATCCTTCTCATATAGAGCATCGCAGCGGAAGCCAGTAAACACTGGTGCCACTTAGAAATCGTCATTCATTTTCCCCATAGACCTTTACAAAAATATTTATAACAATAATGTTAAGCCTAGAACCAAGCCATCCAGGATGGCAGTGAATCATGACCATAAAACCTTTGATCCTATGTGAAACGTACCTCTTTCATGGCCATCAGCTCTCCAGAATCCACGTTGATACAGGTGTAGACCTTCCCATACTGGCCCTCACCTGTTGAACATCAAGAGAATGGAGAATAAGCCATTAATCATTATTTTATGTAAAAATAGCAGATTTACCAGTAAGACTCCCTAATCGGGAGATAAGCGACCTTCAGGTCGCATGTATGTTGTCTGCAAAAAGCAACCTCATGGTGGCACTAGAAGAGGGGCATGTGAGAAATCAGGGGCGGAGGTTGTGGTTTGCCAGCCAAGGAGTGTGTGTGCAAAGTTTGGCATGGATAGGGGCAACAGTGACGGAGAAAACAGTAAGGCGGTGTGACGTGATGTGACGGACAGCCGGTGGAGTTTTTCATAGTTAACTCACAGCGCAGCTGCAAGCTTTTAGATCTGCTATTTTTTTCAAATCGTGAACATTTGTGCAAGTTTTTGATTTTTTTTTTTACCTGATCAGATTCTACAAATGTCTTCTAAATCCTTCTTCTAAAATCAGTGGTTCTCAAACCCAAAAGGACCACCAAAATTACATGCATTTGGCCGCGGACCCCCATCTCAAAATATGTTGTTCCAGGGACCCTCCCGGAAGCAAATATTTGAGTTCCAAATGTTCGATTTTCAAAAGATATATTCAAAGATTTGCCCAAAAAAATCACGACTTTAAAAAAAAAACAGATCTACTGTACAAGCTCAAGCTCAAGAAAAAGATTGTATTATTTGGAGGGTTTTCTTGTTGCCCCTCTGCCACTTGAAGGTGACCTTACCTATCTTAAATGGTGCATTTATATAGCGCTTTTATCCAAGGCGCTTTACAGAGATTGTGCATTACATTCACCCATTCACACACACATTCATACACCGATGGCAGAGGAAACCATGCAAGGCACCAACCTGCTCACCGGGAGCAATTAGGGGTTCAGAGTCTTGCTCAGGGACTCTTCGAAAATTAACTCAGGGAACCCTTCTTGCTCTAATAGCGGTTTCTCTACCCCTGAGCTATGCTGGCCCTTTATCTTGTTGCCCCTCTGCCACTTGAAGGTGACCTTACCTATCTTGTTGCCCCTCTGCCACTTGAAGGTGACCTTGCGCAGGCCCACGTGCATCACGTTGTCGTAGGACTTGGGCGTGTGGCAGACCTGCCCGATGATGTTCCTCTGCTTCATGACGGCGTAGCGCTTCTCCTCGAAGGTGCGGATGGAGCGCCGCACCGCCTCCATGGGGCTCTGGCGCGCCGCCGTGTCTGAGGAGAGGAGAGAGAGGAGAGGAGACGGAGGTTCTATAGATCAGTGGTTCTGAAACTTTTCCATGTCAAGGACCCACACATTGATACAGTTGTGGTCGAAATTATTCAACCCCCTCTGAATTAGTGAATTAGTGTAGCCACTGTTCCTTTGACTTAGAACTTGTGAACTATTCTCAAAACTGTACTTTTTGAAACATTCAGGGTCTTTGCAATTGTTTTATATCCTTTTCCTTTTTTGTACAAATAGTCAGGGAAAACTAGCAGAATATCTGTCAAATCTGGGAATAAATTCCTTACCAAACAATTTCTTCACCAATGTGTTCGTAAAGGTGTCTAGTAACATATCTAACAAAGATTGAAATTCAACATCCCTAGCAAAATGTTTGACAGCTAGGGTAATTCTGGGTCTCATTCACTTACTATACACTGTACTATAAGGGAAAAAATCACTCCCAAAAATATGCTTTAAGTGGGATTTGAGGCGTCTAACTAGGTGTTTTTAATTATTCTGAATCCATTGCAAGCATTTGTTTTGCACGAAAAACATTCCTTGGGCCAAAAATGGACCCCATACACCTTGTGAAAAGTGATGACTAATCACTAAACCATAGTTTTTTTGCGTCTGATTTTGGCCCAATGAATGTTTTTCGTGCAAAACAAATGCTTGCAATGGATTCAGAATAATTAAAAACACCTAGTTAGACCCCTAACATGCTACTTAAAGCATATTTTAGAGAGTGATTTTTTCCCTTTAGTACAGTGTATAGCAAGTGAATGATACCCAGAATTACCCTAGCTGTCAAATATTTTGCTAGGGATGTTGAATTTCAATCTTTGTTAGATATGTTACTAGACACCTTTACACACACATTGGTGAAGAAATTGTTTGGTAAGGAATTTATTCCCAGGGTTTTATTAAAATTCCCTGACTAAAAGCAATAATCTCTTCCGTGAACTTTTCTGACCATTCCTTAAACTTAGCCATGTTTCTAACTGCTCTAATCACAGTCAACAAACTTCTAGTCAGGCCAGATTGCACATCTGATGCAACTATTTAAGCCCTTGATTAGTCGATTGCAGTTAAAACAGATGTTTTCAGGTCTAATTAAAGCTATACTGTGTAAGTTGCTCAACTAGTGGTCAGTAGCGGTAGAGCAAACCGCGGTCGCGTCTGCTTTTTTCGGCCGTTTTTTGCCGCGGACCGAGCCTTCAGACCACCGCGTCCGCCTCGCCTCTCCGAGACACATCCGTAGAGGTCTTCCGTGTCCCTCTACGAGCAGCGGTTGGGGAGCTACATGCTAGACTCCTAGACCAGTGTAAACACTGCAGTGTACTTCCTGAAGGGCTCGGCAGTGTATGATCTGGGCTGTGATTGGCCGGTAGGGAGACACGTGTACAGAATGATGCATATGACATAATTTTGCCAGGAAAAACAGCCCCGGTCACGGCCACCAGGGCTCAGTAGAACACATATAAAGAAAAGGCTTTGGGAGCTGAAATTAACAGAGTGGGTGTTCTAAAACTTTAGCGATTTAATAATTAGGACAATTTTAAGATTTATTTTATTAAAAAAGTTACATAGTATAACTTTAAGAGTTGAATAATTGAAAGTGAAAGTGGTGTTGAAAGTGTCATTTAGCATTGAATTTGGAAAAAGAAAACACACCAAAGTTACTTTTGTTGAGCCATTTACATTGTTCTTGTATGATGTATTTATTTCATTCAGTTGTCAGTTTGTGAATGTAGCCAATAACCCAGATTTGCAGAGGGGGGTTGAATAGGGCTGTCACAATTATTACATAATCGTCTAATCGTGATTATTTGACATTATCGCAATTATTTTGTCATAATCGTCATAATTGTGAATGTTGAAAAATGTCAGAAATAGTGGAAATAGCAGATCTACAAGCTCACAACGCGTCACATCGCGACGCGTTGTGAGCTTGTAGATCGGCTATTTCCACTATCAAAGTTATTTTTTAAGTAGTAAGTTGTCAAATATGTCAGTAATGTATTTGTATATTTAGGTTATGTGTCATATCTACCGGCCACTTCAAAGCCTAAAAGCCAAACAGAAATGTAATTATTAACGACAAAAACACAATTAAATCGTTAATCGCCAATTATTTGAGTGACAATTAATCGTCATGTAAAATGTCCTATCGTGACAGCCCTAGGGATGAATAATTTTGAGCACAACCGCATGTATGTGTTGGCGGATCCCCATCCACGGCCCACATTCCTACCCTTTGATTGGCTGATGAAGGTCCGGAGCTCCCAGCTCCGGCGGGCAGCACTGCTGGGGTCTGCAGCTTTAGGATAGGATGGTTCTGAGAAGACAAGACAAGACACCACCACGGCAAGGTCACCACGAGGCTAGCAGAGTAATGATAGTAGTACATTATCTTCTGAGTCCATTATTCTAACCTTCACCAAACCTCCTTGCCGAAAATAGCCGATCTACAAGCTAATAAAGCCTCGCAGCGCGATGATTATCGGTTGATTATCGGTTACTTTTTTTTATAAATTGCCAGTTGCTGTCGAGCAGAAACCAGTTATCTCCGTATTATAACTTTTTGTGTTTACGTAAATTTAACACCCTACTTGATCATACGACAGCATCACACAAAAGCAGCTAAAGTAGCAGATCTACAAGCTCCTTCTTCTTTCGTGTATCATCATCTAACGTGACACGAACGAACGCATTTTGAGCTTGTCGATCTGCTACTGTCATTTTTTTATTTGAACGCTGAAAAGGAACAGCTTTGGACTTGGGAGGTTTCAACCCGAAAGACAAATGGATAGTTTAGAAAACGATAAATGGATTAGTTTAATGAACTGTCACACATGGAACCAACCTTCTCTGTCCTCGGTGGGACTGGAGTGGCGACTCAGGGACTTGAACTGCAGCTCCGCCGCAACCGACGACAGCCGGTCGTTCTCGTGATAGCTGGAGCCCCTGCAGGACAACAGCGGTATTGCAGTTAACACCATGCTCTTCAGCATTAGAATATTATTATAAATCCCTACCGTAATAAGATGGTAATACTGTACGTTGGTACACCTCCTGATTGAATTGAATTCTAGAATTAAAAAGGTCCAGTATAGAATTGGATGCTTTAATGCTCAGCTTGGAGGCAAGATCATTTTCATAGTTTCATAGTAATTTGTCAATGCTTGAATATGAAATACATGTATTAGATTAAAAACAAATACTTCTATCTACAGAAAACTAATCTATGTGTGTTACGTTGAGATATTTATAACAAGCATGTAATATAATCTGTGACTAGCTCTTGGGATGTGCTTGAAAATGTCGGAGAGACAGAAGCCAAGTTGCTGATGCACTAGCTGTGAGTTGGCAACTTAAAATCCACAATTAGGGTTCAAGATATGTCACAGCAAAACCACACCTAACCAAATCGATTATAATTCAAATAGAATCGAGTTCATTCTCCAAAGTCCCCTTCCATGGAGAAGCAACAACTCATTGACTTTATGCACAGCAGCCATGTTGGAAAGAAAGTGGGCCTCTTGCTTACAGTACTTCACAGGTCTTTTATACCAAGGGTCTTCAACAGGGCGTCCGGGACCCCTAGGGGGTCCTCAGAGTTACTACAGGGGGTCCTCCAAATCTTAGTGTAATAGGACAATTCTTTTAAATGAACAACTTAAACCCTCGCATCACTATTCTGAGGAGAACTTTAGCCAAAAATAGCCGATCTACAAGCTCTCAACGCCTCACGCTGTGAGGTGTTGAGAGCTTGTAGATCAGCTATTTTTGGCAAATAGTTTTGGAGTGAAAGGTCAAATTGACTAAGGATTTAAGTGGTTAGATGTCTGAAAAAACATTTAACCACACAAATCCAACATAGATAGACTGATGACAGTACTTGTCAAACAGAACACGTCTATGAATCTATCGATGAAATAAATCTGAACACAATTTTATACAATATGTAGAGGGGGTCCCTGCTTCATCTCCCTGTCAGCTAAGGGGTCCTTGGCCTGAAAACATTGAAGACCCCTGTTTTATACTAATATGGCTCTGTTCCATTCTGGTCAAACGGAGACAGGGTGGCCTGGACCGTGGCTTAGCGTTCCGGGCACCTAGGCTCTAAAGTAGACCAGACAGTGCATCGCGGGTTCGAGTCTCATTCCCGACATGCATGTCTACTGCATCTGCATGTCCTATCCATTTTCAACCACTATCAACTAGAAATAAAGGCAGAAAACCACCCAAAAATATGTCTTTAAACATAGTCAGGGTGTTGGTATCGTGGACAAATGGCCCCTTACGGGAGCCTAACTCCAAACCAAATGGACCCAAAAGAGTCCATTTGGTTCCATTTGTACCCTCTCAGAGTTATGGGGATCATTGAAACTAAAACGTATGAGAACCACTGTGCTACACTAAATAAATGTAACGGAGCCTTAACCGTCGTGTGCAAACTTTTCAATATATATTTTTCAACACAAACTTTTGTAACTCAAATCTCAGCTTCTGGGGGGGTCCCTGGAACAACATATTTTGAGATGGGGGTCTGCGGCCAAATAAATGTAATTTTGGGGCTTGATGTGAAAAAGTTTGAGAACCACTGATTTAGAGGAAGGATTTAGAAGTCGGGTCAAAGATCGGTCAGAGATATTCAAAGACACACAATTTCACGATTTTTCAAAAATAGCAGATCTACAAGCTCGCAGTGCAGCACTCGGGTTAGGGTTAGGCTGTGAGCTTGTACATCTGCTATTTTTCAATAGTTAAAGCACAAAATAATGGTTTAAATCAAACACGACTTGGGCACGTTCCAGGTCTTTGAGCCTTAATTATAATAAATGGCACGACCTGTGAAGGATGTAAGAGAGAGACCCAATGTCTTTCCAACATAGCTGCTGTGCAGAGAGCCTATAGGCATGCGTCATTCGTCTTAAAGTTCAAACACAGCTGACGGACAGAAGTTAGACTTTTAGAAAGCACAGACATGTCCAGCCAAGACCTGATAGCAGTGAATCATTAGCATGAAAGCAGAACTGATTAGACTGGGAGGATAGCATACATAGATCACTCTTTCAATCAGGTAGAGTTTATCAGTCAGATTCTGTCTTTGACTCTGAAGGATATACTTGAATCAAGCCCACTTAACCCATTTAGGCCTAGAATTATTGAATGCTTTAACCAGTGAAAAATAGCAGATATACAAGCTCACAGCGCGGCACCGAGTGCCGCGCTGCGAGCTTGTAGATCTGCTATTTTTGAAAAAGTAGTGAAAATTTGTGCAAATCTTTGAATATATGAGTATTTTCAAAGCGAACGTTTGTAACTCAAATTTTGCTTCTGGGTGGTCCCTGGAACTAGATATTTTGAAATGGGGGTCCGTGGCCAAATAAATATCATTTTGGGGGTCCTTCACATGAAAAGGTTTGAGCACCACTGACATAGTAGTCTCTCAAGAACAGACTAACTGAGCTCCAGTTAAGTGAAAAGGACCTTTTCTTTGACGATGGCTGGCGTGGCCAGATTGCTGACATAGAAACAAAAATCTTAGAAGGATTCAAAAGACACTTATAGAATCGGGTCAAAATTCAAATTTTCACAATTTTTCAAAAATAGCAGATCTACAAGCTCGCAGCGCAGCACTCGGTGCCGCGCTGTGAGCTTGTATATCTGCTATTTTCTTATATTTAAAGCATAAAATATTGCGTCATAATGTGTTCAGGCCTAAATGGGTTAAAGTTAAAGCGATAAATAGCAATACTGGCCTTATTTCTATGGGGATTATACATATCAAATCTGCCCAAATCAACGTACCCACTTCAGGCCTATACTGTATACTTCATTCATTGTAAGACGAAATAGGGAAAATAGCCAATATATGAGCTCATAACGTGACGCGTTGTGAGTTGTAGATCTGTTATTATTCTCCATTTAAAAAATATAACGATTTTTGAAAGAATTTGGCCGCAATATGGAGTTGTCTGGGTACTCTCGCGTAGCCAGACAACTATTCCACAATCTCCGAATGCAATACAGAGTCTGGAACTACACCTCCGAGAGAGGAAGCTGGCATTTCTTTTTTTTTTCAGTTTCTGCAAAGCAGCAAGCTAAATACGCTTAGATGATTTGTATTCATATTAGGATACTCTAAACGAAGCGGGGAAGAGGCTTCAAATCCGCTTTATCGCTTGCTCATGATCAGAGCTTCCGTTGCTCCAGACTGCATGACGGAAGCATTTGAAAATTGTGGGAGGAAACAGTCTGACCACACGAGACTAGGGTTTGTGGTCAACCCGTTTCTAGATTGACCTCTCTTCGTTTACTAAACAGGTTGTTTGATCCAGTCTAGACCGGATGGCATCCTACGACATTTTTGTAGTCAAACACTTTGGCAGGAAACACCAAACCGGAAACAGTTTTAACCCAAAACAACAACTACTTGCGCATGCGCTAACCTCGCATCACCAGGCTACGCATGCCCTTAGCTGGGTTAAAACTGTTTCCGGTTTGGTGTTTCCAGCCCAAGTGTAGTCCGTTTTCACTACAAAATGACGCAAGACGCCATCCACTCCCGACCGGATCAAAAGCCCGAAATTGGAAGCGATCCCAGGCTACTCTCAAGCAGAAATGTGAGAGGGGCAGGGAAACAGCTTTTCCTGTAACTTCTGATTGAGTGACCGAGGGGCAGCTTTTGCTCTGTGCAGCTGGGGGGCGCTGTGCTGACAGCCAGGGGACTCGGGGGGGGGGGCGGGGGCAAAGCTAACCTGACATCATTGCCGCCGGGTACTTTGGTGTGGCCGGGTTCCCCCGGGCCCTGAGGGACGGGCCGGGGGCCGTTGGGGAACAGCTGAGTCCGAAGGTCACAGGGGAGACTTCGAGAGCTGTGGTGAATGAAAACAAACACACTGGAGGAACTCTGCCTTGGGGAGACGAGGGTCGGCACGTTGTGTGTGTGTGTACTTACAATTAAAAACAAATTAAAGACACAGAATCACACTCATACAGACACAGAGCAAGATAAAGAAATGTTATGAATTCAGATTAAAACACACAAGCTCACCAGCCCATAGATAACAGTTAATTAGAAGTGGAGGCGATAAAAGCCATGCAAGGAAAGACGTTGTGCACACAGAAGCATCGTGGTCCCTACCTGAAGCCTTCAGCGTTGGGGATAAATAGATTGGGGTTTGGGGGGTCACTATGGCAGCGGGGGACCTTGACAGGCCGAGGACTGTTCCTGGGGGCTGAAAGAGAATGAATGAATGAACCAATCAATGAGTGAGTCACCTCGACATCTTAGACGGAAGAGAAGGGAAAATGCATTCTAAAACTCAACACGTTTGTGTGTCGGTGCAGTGGAGCGCTACCTTTACACGTGCTTACCTAATTTACTAAACTAGAAGCTCGGCCGCCCGAAAACTCGGGAACAATGTAAATAGGGAATGAATGCCCCGCCCTTTAATGCAAACCCGATTATACCTGTTGTCATAGGATCCGTTTTGACCATCTGTTTGCATGTGTCCATTTATGCCCATATATGGAGATATCTGTCTGTCTACGTTCATTTTATTGCCCATATATGGAGATCTCTGTAGGACCCGTTTTGACCATCTGTTTGCCCGTGTCCATTTATGCCCATATATGGAGATATCTGTCTCTAAGTGTCCATTTTATGCCCATATATGGAGATCTCTGTAGGACCCGTATTGACCATCTGTTTGCCTGTGTCCATTTATGCTCATATATATATCATTATATATGGAGATATCTGTATCTGTCTGTCTGCATCCGCCAGTGGGACGAACGGTTCTCGAGATACGCGGATAACAGACACGCAGAGACTTCTCGCATTTATAGATAGATTACAATTTACAGGGGCGCCTGGTGGCCTAGTGGACCAGGCGCATACCATATAGGCATTGCCATTTCGGCATCAATGCCTGTCGGCGTTGCCGGTTCGATTCCCAATCCGGGCGACCTTTGCCGCATGTCACTCCCTGTCTCTCCCCCATTTCCTGTCAGTCTACTGTCCTATCCAATAAAGGCAAAAAGCCCAAAAACAAATCTTTAAAAAAAGAAAAAGATTACAATTTACAAGAAATCTAGATAAAATAACGTAGGTACCTAATCAGTAAAAAACGTTATATAAAACCTAAAAATGCTATCTTCCATGTATGGTCATTGAGGGTAGGCGAGTGCTACAGCAAGTGCTAAGGGCATAGGTAAAGTCTGAAGAAGTGAGTCTTCAGGCCACAGCGGAAGCTAGGGAGTGAGTCTGTTGTGAGACAGGGAGTTTATTCCACAGTTTGGGGGCCAGGAGGGCAAATTGTGGGGCAAAGTGGATTTTTGTCCTGGGGTTTTTAGCGAGGGTTCTGAACTATTGCTGTATTGACTTTGACCTCTAAGGACCTTCCAGGAAGAGTGCTCATGTGCGTCTTGCGGTGACACGCTTCCTAGTTTCTTCTTTTTTCGCACTGATTTTTGACATTGCACTATTAGGTTGTGTTGGTAGTTTCTGAGTAGGGATGCGGTATCGGTACTCGTGGTATCGGTACTCGCCCCAATACCGGCCTATTTTGCGGTATCGGTACTCGTCCGATACTGCTCACAAAGCACCCGAGTACCCTGTGTGTTCTTCCACTTCGCCTTTCTCTCTCTCTCTCTCTTAAAGTATCAAAAGTAAAAATACAAAATGTTTGAGCATAGCAGATCTAGAAGATCATGCACAGTACAGGAATTTCCATGGGCTAAACCTGAAAAAAAGTGAAATGTGTGGCAGTTGTGCCATGTTCTGGGAAAGCAATGGAATTTAATGGAGGGCAGCCAGAAAGTGAGGAACATCTGATTAAAAAAAAAAACAAAAAAACGTAATTTAAAGACATTTTGTATTATTAATTGTACTCGTATCGGTACTCGGTATCGGCGAGTACTCAAAATGAAGTACTCGTACTTGTACTCGGTCAGCAAAAAAGTGGTATCGGGACATCCCTATTTCTGAGTATTTTTGCTTTATTTAACAATGACAGTGAGATACTTGTTTGCACTAACTAGCATTGACTGCTATGGTCTCTTTTGCAAGACACTTTATGTATATATACTTATATATTATTCGCCCCCTCTATTGATGCACCTTCTCTTTATTGGTACTGTACTGCTCTTGTCTTTGTTTTTGTTTTTTTCCCTCTTATCTATCTTTTCTTACGTCTCTGTAACGTTGTAAATAACTGTATACTGCTGTGCTTCTACTGGACAACTGAATTTTCCCCTTGGGATAATAAAGGTATCTATCTATCTATTAGGGATGTGAAAAAAAATCGGAAATCGACGCGTCGATCGACTCACACTCACCGCGACTCAAAAAGTACGAGTCGAAAAATCGAAAAATATATATATTTTTTTATTTTTCAAAAGTTTTTCCCCCAAAAAAGGTTTTAATCGTTCAAAAACGTTAATGTTTTCCATGTGAGAGGACCGTGTGTGTGCGTGTGTGTGACTGTGTGTGTGTGTGTGAGTGTGTATGTGTCTGTCTGTGTCGGAGACGAGTGCACGCCTGCATGTGTTGTGCATTCGCATGCATGCGGCGCTAGTCAGGTCCGCGGACTACTGGTTGAGAAACACTGTGGGACCGGGCTGATGTGCGCGTCATAGCAGTGCGCGCTGACTTGCCTGACTGTCCTGCCTCTGCATGCATGCTTGACACGAAAGCTTGCTTGTTAATGGCAGCGTCGCCGTCGTGTGCGATGATCGCAAAATACACGTTAATGCGACACACCCGTTGACTCGGTCGGGGAGAGAGCGAGTCAGACACTGCTCCACAAGCGAGGCAGAGACTGCTCCACATTTGATACACTAGCCTGGGGTGCGCCAGCCTGAGCGCCCCCACTACGTTCCATGGACGTTATCACTCCGCTTCTAGTCTAGACTCTGCTAACGCAAGGAAGAGCAATTATTTATTATACCTATTATTAGGGCTTTGATGCAAGTTCTGATGGGTGCAGCTGCATACGTTGTGTTAGTAATGCGCCGTTGTGCTCTCCTCTCAGCTGCTGCTTTGCGAAAAAAAAAAGTGAAAAAAGTCGATCGACGCGTCGATTTTCGGCCGCGACGCGTCGATTCGCCAATAATGCGTCGATTAACATCCCTACTATCTATCTATCTATCTATCTATCTATCTGTGTTGGCTGATCTGAGTGAACGGGTGGGGTTGTAGGGGTTGATCAGGCTTTGGAGGTAAGGAAGTGCCAAACCTTTGGCTGCCTTGAAGGCCAGCATCAGTGTTTTGTATTCTGTGCATAACAAACAGTCGTCATGGAGAAAGCATGTCTTACCTATGTACAGACCTATGTACATGTCTTACCTATGTACAGACCGGTGACTGGACTGTGAGGCTTGCCGATCACATGTCCAATACACTCATTCATCAGTGCTTGCAAATTCTGCAGAGAGAAAAACAAGGTTCGCCATTAATTGATGTGATCCACATCTGTGACATTCCGAGGGTGAACTGTTGCATTTTGTAGGTTGTATGGAAATCAAGAAGCGGGACAATTTTATTTTTACCAGAAAGTCATCCTCAGGCAATGCCGATATGAATCCAGGTTCGATGGCTTGAAGGAAATCAAAACCCTGAGTCGCCCACCTGTAGATGAAGAGACGTTAGCAGTGGCACACATCTCATTATGACAATCCCTTGACCACTAGTCTGGGATCACTTCACTTTTCGGGCTTGTAACCGGCAGGCCAGGATTACCACCTCTGAGGGCCCCTGGGCACTGAAGCTCCAAGGGCCCCCCTCTGCGTACGCGCTACAGGGCTCCAGACTAACCACTTTCAATATTTTAAAAAGTAGCTTAACGATATCAGCAGCCAGTGAACACACTTAAGACAATAACTGTCTGAGGTAAGAAACAGTGGCAGTGTGGCCACTGACAATCAAAATAAATAACAATGTACTATTATAGTACTACTATATGGTCAAAACAAGCCATATCCATCCCCCCAAAAAATGACAAAATACCATTTGTGACCACCAAATTGGGGGTCTTAGGGGCATAATTTAATTCATTTCATTTGGATTAGATAACAACTAAATGGCTGGGGGTTTTCTTTCTTTTCTTTTCAACATTTTTTTTAAAAAGAATTTGAGGGCCCCCTGATGCCAAGGGCCCATGGGCACGTGCCCAAAGTGCCCATATTGTAGATCCGGCCCTGGTAACCGGTCTGGAGCGGAAACCACAACACGTCATGTTGTAGTACTCAAAGGAAAATTTGCCGGAACTACCCACCGGAAACCGTTTTAACCCAAAATAATTCCCCTGCGCTCAAGGACATACTTTTAAGGCCTACCTAATAAACTCCTTGATGCGGAGTAGTTTTGCTTTTGAAAAAATCTTTTGGTATATGCATCTTTTAGTCCAACTCGTAGCTACTGGCAAGACTACACTAGGCTACTCGAGCATTTTAATAGGGATTGGGGAAACAAACGGAGGGAACCAAATCAAAGCGCCGCCGCTTCTTCTAGTGGTTTTTGCGCTTTAGGTGGAAACCAAACGGCCTGTTGTGAACGAACACCAGGCTTTCCCCCAGAAAGCCTGGTAGGCGAGGTTACTAGACCACTGGTTCACAATGCAGGGACTCCAGCTAAAATATTGATATTTAGGAAGCAAATGGGACACTTAAAGGGGTACTCCACCACTTTTCAACCTACGTTCATATAATTGGTCCTCACTCAAAAATAGCTTATTTTTTTTTTTTCTCAGAGGAGGGCTGTGGGCAGGTCAGAAACCCATCGTCTTGTGACATCATCGATTGCCAATCCAGCTTATAGAAACTGCAGGCTTTCTATTCCTGAAAAGTTGCAATTTTAAAGTGGAAGCCATTGTTCTCGCGATAATAAAAATCTATTTTCTTTTTCCAAAAATATTGATTTTTCTTTTGGAAAATGATGATGTCACAAGACGATGGATTCTGAACTTCCCACAGCTCTCCTAGGAGACTTGGACTGAGTAGAAAATGTTTTAGATATTTTATCAAGAACATTAGTGAGGACCTATTATATGAAGACAGGTTGAAAAGTGGTGAACTACTCCTTTAAGTTCCGTATGTACAGTCTTACTTTGTACCAGTCTTATGAAACGGTGTTTCGTTGCCTACTACTACATATCAAACTTAACAGTGTTTCGTTGCCTACTACTACATATCACACTTTGGGCAGACATGACTATGGTGGTCTCCTGTGAGCTGTGGTCTTACCTGGGTCTGGTGCCCCGCCCACTCTCACACTTGGTCAGGACGTAGGTCATCCATTTACGGGCGAAGGCGATGTAGCGCTCCCCGATCCTCTGCCGGAACTCCCCCGACATCAGGCGCACCACCTCCTTATGGTACTGGACACAAATATATAAATAAAATTAAGTTATCAGGCCTGTTCCCTCATTACCTTTTTTATTATTATGTTGTACAGTACTCCTTGCTGTGCCAACATAATATCGCAAGGCTTTATGCAAAACAACTTCATTCCACAATTAAACAATATTTTGTATATTTTATATTTATGAATGTGCCTTTTTATGGGGGCTTTTATGTCTTTATTGACAGGACAGTAGACTGATAGGATATGGGGAGAGAGATGGGGAGTGAGTACCCGGACCGCCAAAGTTCTCTCACAGGTGTTGTGAAAGGAAATACGTTTGGCTATTCTTGGATATGGAAGTGGACGCCATAATCTGTGATTTGTTGGATTCTACAGGCCACCAAATCAGGGGCATAGTTCCGCCGATTTAAAATGAGTCCAATACGGAACTAAAACTTCCTATGATTGGCGCCCCCCCCGGCCGATCGCAAAAAGAATTGTTCTCCATTGGACCCCATTCATTTTCCCCTTTCGTTTTCTAACCTTAATAAACATTTTCATAAATACTTTATGGTTCCTATCGCTAGTTAAAAATTGCCTTTCAATCACGATATGCGTTTTGTGAAAATAAGGTCCCATTTATGTTAAAATTGACGATAAAGTTGTGGGGGGCGTGGCCAACTAAACTGATACCAGCCGACTGTGTTGTTCTTCGTGTGCTGTATTTCGGGAGGCTCCGACCACATTCTCCCATGTATCTCTGCGGTTGCACGTGACCGTTGGCAGCCAATAGCCTCCTCTGGTCGCATTTCAATCTTTGATGGCGACACCCATGCCAAGGACCCAAAATACTTCAGTTGCACTTCATAGAAACCAATGGCTTCGCACTGTCCATATATTTTACGGTCTATGCACCAGATACAATTAACGCATGATTTTTTTCGTTTAATCGTTTTGATGCTGAATTGCTTTCTTCAATCAGTCATCCAATATACAGCTTTTGGCCTCCCATCGTTGAGCGTGGTTCTCACCTCGAAGGCGAAGTTGTACCCCTGGATCATGGCCTCTCTGTAGTACTGCTGCAGCGTAGCGGACTCCGACTCTTCCACCTCCACCTCAAACTCCTCCTTGAAGATGTTCTCCACCCGGTCGATGGCCGTGTTGATCTTCATGCACAGCTGCAGCGCCTCGTTCTGTGGGGGGGGAGGAGACAGGTGACGGAAACACTGAATGACTTAACTCATTAACACCCAAGGAGCCAAACTCGTTCAGTGACGAGTTAAGGCCACTAGGTGTCACCATGCCAAAAGGAGTTGTCTCGTCGAGAGACGAGACAACGAAGGGTTAACTGTACGTGCTGCTGCCTGCCCTCTGAATGACCCGAGTCCATACGTCACCCCGTAGCAGAGAGAGAGAGAGAGAGGGAGAAAATGGCGGAGGCTGGTTACATTGATTTCCATTCTACTCTGGACACCCACGTGCACACGCACAAAGCTTCCAAGGCTCTTCAAAATAAAGCGTGAGTGAACGGCGGCAGCAGCAACAGCTAGAAATGTTATAAACCTGAGCAGCCCATGTGTTAAGACCGGGAACGTCTTATTACGCATTATCACTTTAGCCATTATTTTATGCTTTAACTATTGAAAAATAGCAGATATACAAGCTCACAGCGCGGCACTCGGTGCCGCGATGTGAGCTTGTAGATCTGCTATTTTTTTTAAATCTTGAAAATTTGTGCGAGTCTCTGAAGTCTCCTTCTTTTAAATCAGTGGTTCTCAAACCTTTTCATGTCAAGGACCCCTAGAATTACATGTATTTGGCCGTGGAGCACCATCTCAAAATATGTTGTTCCAGGGACCCCCAGAAGCAAAGTTAGAGTAAAAAAAAAAAGAAGAAAAATCACAATTCTTCAAAAATAGCAGATCTACAGTACAAGCTTATAGCACGGCACTCGGTGCCGCGCTGTGCGCTTGTATATTTGCTATTTTAGGATGGCTAAAGTATAAAATAATGGTTAGAGATGACTTATACTGCGTGGCACTATGGTGTCACTGGCCGATAATAGCTGCGTTGTTATCTTGAAGAATCTGCCATTTTCAACAAGTGACGACAGTCACAACACCCTCCCTTCTCTATGAATCCAGGACTGCCGTTAAGATGTTCAGATTAAAGCATCAAGGACGGGTGGAGAGGAGCGGATTCAACGGAACAATAGACACGCGAAACACGATATCTTCCACCCAGCGTGAAGAGGATGGAAACTGTACATTATATGCAGCACTCACTGCAACACATAACAGATCTACAAACTTGTACAGTATATCTGCTATTTTTGAATAGCCAACGGAAAAAATTCAAATGACACGGATGCTTTCCTGGTTTCAGTTTGAATAAAAAGGAGAAGTCATGTAATCACCTTACTTTCGTTATTTGAATCCAATTAAGCTCTTACGCACAGCAAGCCTAATTGCAGTTAAGATGTGATGTTGGGCATATGAAATCCGTCTCCGGGCTTTGTTGAATTGAACTGATTGTGCACAGGTATGACATGACTAAGCTGGGTTCATTAGAACTGGTGAACAAGTCCACATCCTAAACAAAAGGTTCTGATCTGCTTCCACTGAGCTAGTTATCTATATATTGTATTCATGTTTTTAAGATTAGACTAGGCAGGATTTCAGAAAAAGTGCTTATTTAAAGTCCTGAAGGCAAATTGTGTTAATTTATGGCATACCTGTTTTCTAGGGGTATTAAAGTGTGCTGAATCCAAATCTGCTTTATGCCCAGCTCAAAAATGTCCGCCAAGCCCTCAAATTGATTGATAGAAACGGCTCATGTAGGCTCAGTGCGGCTCACGAAGGCTCAATTCATGTATAAATTGGTCATATATTGGTGAACATTTTTCCAACCAACTTCATCACCGAGTGATGTCGTCCAATGGGAAAACCCTTGGAAAGACACAGAGTGACCCCTGATGACGTCATCAATCCAATCAATAAGTACGACCCGATATGAACGTAAAGGGTGATGTCATAATATTGAGACATACAGTATATAAGGACCATGAGAGGGGCCGTCTATGCCTGTAGCATAGATGATCTAAATGTCATCACGCAATGACGTCACAACCTTGTCATCACAACCAATGTACTTGTCTTAAAGGTAAATGTACAATAAACCAAATGTCATTCAACAACTATTCCAACTAATTAAACTGTCCTTTAACAACAAATCCTGTAGAGTTGGTGCTGCTGTGTGAAATGTTTCACTGGACAATAGATCTGAAAGGAGGACCTAAGACTATCTACCCTGCTGCTGTGGTAGTCGGACACAAACTGTACTCATTTGGAGGATCCAACGACAACCTGAACTACAGGGATCAGATTGAAGTACACATCTTCAACACAGTGTCTTTGCGTTGGAGGAAGCTGCCCCCAGTGACAAATGGAAGAGGTCAAAGTCCCACTGAGGTTCCCTCCGGGCACTGGGGCCACACAGGCACAGCTGTGCTGGTAGAAGAGACTGTCTACATCTGGGAAGGGTATCCTAACTGCTGCAATGTGCTTTATGCCTTTGATGTCAACACCCACAGCTGGTTCAAACCCAATATTTCTGGGACGATTCCAGGAGCAAGGAGGCACCACTCAGCCTTTGGCCTGGTGAAGGTCATGTATGTGTTTGGAGGATACAACAAGCTGACTGTATATAATGACATGTACAAGTTGGACACCAGCATAATGGTCTGGTCTTTAATCAACACCAGAGGAACTACATCTCCTGCTTCAAGGTGTCACTCAGCCACCATCATAGGGACAAAGATGTTTATATTTGGGGGCAGTTGGGGCCAGTGGAACTTTAACAACACCACTGTGTTTGACACAGAGACCAACTGCTGGCTGAAGACCCCTTCTGCACAGCTTCTCCCAGAAAAACGTTCAAGTCATACAGCCTTTGCCTACAATGGAGAGCTGTACATATTTGGTGGATGGAACGGGGACCAGACATTCAATGATCTGTGGAAATTCAGTCCAGAGACATTTTCCTGGAAGCAGGTTGAGCCCAAGGGGAAATACCCCTGTAGGATGTATGGGATGGGCTGTTGCATGGTGGGAGATCGTATCATCATCTATGGAGGATACACAGCACGCGATACAATGTCTAATGACCTGTCCATCTTAGATTTAAGTCCTAGCCTGAAGACGTTATGCAAGCTAGCAGTTATTCATTATGGTCTGGATAAGTCTGGACTCCCACATGACATCAGGTGGGAACTGGCAACCATGACTACCAACAGATAAGAACAAAATGACAGCCCACACCACACACGTGCAGACCATGTCTAAGCAAGCACACACAGCCGACCACCAACACGCGCGAACGCACGCACACACACACACACACACACACACACACACACAAAAGCATGAAATTGTCTTGGAAGCCGATTGGCACTTTTTTGTTTCAGCATAGTGGTGGTCATTAAAATGGCCCATCTTAGAGCTGGTAGTAGATTTCAATGATGGGCAGCAACGAGTTATGTATTGACGCTACATAGCTTAACCCTATCATCATTTTTAGACCCCAGTAGTGACGTAGCGTCCACCAAAAACAACACGCTACTAATAAAGTTTGTGGGCAAAAAAGAAAAAAATCCCCGGAGAAAAGCCATGGTGATAGGTTGGTTTAGAAATGACGACTGACACTTGGGTAAGCTTTTTCAGAGAGATCGTATAGATCAGGGGTCTTCAACGTTTTCAGGCCAAGGACCCCTTAGTTGAGAGAGAGAGAGATGAAGCAGGGACCCCCACAACCTGTTCATAGAATCCATATAGTTTCATTATTTGACTGCACAATCGTCAGTGTATTTTGGATGTCAATTTGTTAGGATCAAGTGTCTTGCTCGGTGACACTTGGGCACGTAACACTAGGAGGGGGGGCTGGGGGGGGAGAACTGGTCGTCTCTCTTGTCACTAAGCCACGGGCGGTATGATGCACGTTAGAATGACGCTACTGACTGTGATGCTAACTGAAGTAGCATGGTTCACTGTCACTGGAGCATCTCCATCTTGACATGGTGTACGCGAGCATTATGAGCCAGGCACGTGCACACACACACAGACATCAAAGGGGGCTTGAAAAGTGCCCTCTCTCCAGACCATGAATGCAGTTTTTACTATGGTCAAAGAAATGCAAATGCCCCCTCTTTCCGTGCCATACCTGAAGGCAGCATTCAAGAGAATTGCCTTGTCCAAACTCTCCTGAACTTGAATGCAGCATCTTATGTTGAAAGAATTGCCCTCTCTGTGTAGAAATCCATGTCATACGCCACATCTCCAGTATTGACTTGATTATGCTTAGTTTGTGGTATTAAGCACCGAAAATAGCAGACCTCCAAGCGCGTTGTTTGGCACCGTTTGTTAAGTTATGCTTTGAGTATAGCTTTTTTGTGTGTGTGACGTGTCACTTATGAGCGTTGAATGTTTCGTGGTCACTTTATGTATATATTTTTCTTCTTTTTTTTTTGCAATAGCTTTCAACACTTTGTTTATTTATCTTTTTTTGTGCTTGCTCTTTGGACTGTACACCACAGTACTCTTTTTCTTACTTCTCTGTAACTTGTAACCTTAACTGCTGTGCTGCCTCTGGGCAACTGAATTTCCCCCGTGGGATAATAAAGGTATCTATCTTGGTCACAGGGGTGGGCAACTTTGATGATGGCGAGGGCCACTATATTTCCACCTTCACTCAAGAGGGTCACATTGCATATTGCTACGTCCTACTTTGCCATTCTAGTATCTTATACAAAAGAAGCAAAAATAGCAGATCTACAAGCTCAAAACACATCGCAGCGGCTATTTTTGCTTCTGTTGAATTGGAATCCCGAATATTTTTTTGTTACTTTTGAATTGGAATCCTAAAATGTAACATTTTGAATTAATTTCAAAGGCATTTAATTATATACTCATGTTAAATGTATGAATCTAAATACAAATACATTGGACATAAAAAAAAAAAAAACATGTTAATACTACTACACTAGTCATTAAGTTACTAGTATAGACTGACGGAATTAAAGCAGGTCATGTTTGGAATTGTAACAGCTGAAATCAGTAATATATCAGTATTCCGGTGTTAACCTGCGGGCCGCATTAAGTGAAGGTGGGGGCCGCATGTGGCCCCCGGGCCGCCAGTTGCCCATGTATGATCTTGGAGGTCAGCTATTTTCTATATTTCCACCAAAAGGCCCTTTTAGAAATGTCAGCCCCTGCCTCTCTAACATTCATACCTTGAGCTGCTCCAGTGCGCTGGCGATGAGCGGCTGGCTGGAGGTCTGCTCTCTAACATTCATACCTTGAGCTGCTCCAGGGCGCTGGCGATGAGCGGCTGGCTGGAGGTCTGCTCTCTGCTCAGAGTCAGAAGGTCCTCCATGGACTGCTGGAAGGCCTTCCTCTGAGCCACCAGGTGAGCTGACTGCATGACGATCAGCAGCATGTTCTCCACCTGCAGGATGAGAACATAATCACTTATCTCTTCAATCCTAGGGTTCAAGGGGGCACGGTGGTGCAGTGGTTAGCGCTTCGCCTCACAGCTAGAAGGTCCTGGGTTCGATTCCTGCAGGGGGGACGCTGTGGGTGCTGGGGGTGTGTTTCTCCCTCCGCATCATCAGCGCCCACACCCTAGGTGGGGTCGGCGATAGGGCCTTTCTGTGTGGAGTTTGCATGTTCTCCCCGTGTCTCCTAGGGTTGATACCCTCACAAAAACATGCAGTAATCCTGGTCTCAATAATGCCTCCCCCTGGCCAGCCGGGGCGCTTGATGGAGGGGAAAGGAACTGTTTGGAATAACGTGTTCCTTTCATGCACTACGTCCATCCCGGGGAAATCCCCCCTGTCAGGTGAAAAGAAACAACTTGGACTCCTCATGCATAGAAGGAAGCATGAGGTCAGTCCGTTGTCTCCCCAGGCGTGGCAGAGGGAGAGCAGAGCCCAGGATTACATAGGCAATTGGCACTGGGTGAAAATGGGTTGCAAAATCGTGGGATAAAAATTATAGAATTAAAAAAAAAAATCCTAGGGTTCATGTAATTGTGACCCAGAGCCTGTTTTCAAAAATAGGGGCGAATTCCTCTAAGATACATTGTTATTCAGACTATTTGATTTATTATATTGATTCATTGATATACAATTGTATAATATAAAAAGGTAATCAAACACGTTTCTCAATTATTTAAAAACTAAGTTGACTAATAATAATCAATGGTTCCCAGTAGGGATGCACGATTTAATCACTCATATCGGTATCGGCAAAATCGGCCATAAAAATGCATTACCATGTATCGAACCGATATCAAAATAATTGATCGGTTTTAACCTTTTTTTTTTTTTTATAATATTCAAATTTGAATGTGAGGCTGAAAAAGCCCTTTGTGATGATGAAGGCTGAAGATTCAATCAGTGTTTTATGAGGATTGGTACACTGTCAGTCAGAGTTGACAACTCCTCCCTAAATCACTTCTAGGCTCATTTTCCTACTTATATTGATCTCAAAAGACTGTCCATGGGGTCTATTAGGTAGAAATGTCCCTGTTGTTCAGTTTCCCCAGCAGAACCCAGCAGCTGTCATAGCATAGAGTGGAGCTTATAAGCCTATGCTTTTACACTATTTGTTCTGGTCAAAAGTGATTTTCTTTTTCATGAAAGTGTTACTAGTTGTCATTACAAACACATCCGTGCCTTGGTTGTCCAACACAAGCCACCACAATCTCATAAATAATGTTTTGGCGTGAGAATTCGGCACAGGTGCCAATCAAAATGACTGTACTGGCCAATCACAGGGCATCTTTTCCGGGACTTTGCAAAACACATAAGAGAATAACATCTGTTTAGCAGAGTGTGAGGGCTTGTGTGGGACAACGATGACATGGATGTGTTTATAATGACAACTAGTACCACATTCATGAAAAATAAAATCACTTTTGACCACAACAAATAGTGTAAAAGCGATAGGCTTATAGGCTCCTCTCTATGCTATGAGAGCTGCTGGGTTCTGCAGGGGAAACTGGACAACAGGGGCATTTCTGCCTAATAGACCCCATGGACAGTCTTTTTGGATCAATATAAGTAGGAAAATGAGCCTAGAAGTGATTTAGGGAGGAGTTGTCCTTTAAGGGGGGATCTTGAAATGTAAAAGTTTGAGTTATCGGACATCGGCCATAATTTCGTGATCGTGCATCTCTAGTTCCCAGCCCTAAAAGGAAATTCCTCCCCCACACACACACACCCACCCACACACCTTCATGGCTCTGAGTGTGTCCACGGTCTCCATCTGGGGGACCAGCTTGATGAGGTCTCCGTCCCACTGGGCCCACTCAGCCAGGGTGTGGGGGTCCCCGGCTCCGTGCTTGCTCATCAGCAGGTAGGCCTCGTCCTGCTCCATGTCGTCGGGGTCCTTGGAGCAGTCCTTCCCCGCCGCCGCGTTGAGGAGCTGCAGGATGAGCGGCCGCTGGTCCATCAGGCCGCACGGCACGAAGACCTCCAGCTCCTCCAGACCCAGGATCTGAACCTGGAGCACCGGACAGGGGGGGGAAGCAACAGCAGTGTTAACAACCAGGATCTGAACCTGGAGCACCAGACGGGGGGGGGAAGCCACAGCAGTGTTAACAACCAGGATCTGAACCTGGAGCACCGGACGGGGGGGGAAGCCACAGCAGTGTTAACAACCAGGATCTGAACCTGGAGCACCGGACGGGGGGGGGGAAGCCACAGCAGTGTTAACAACCAGGATCTGAACCTGGAGCACCGGACGGGGGGGGGGGGGGGGGGGGCGCTATAACAGGCCAATGTGAAAAGGGCTGGCATAGTGGGAATGTAAGAATTTACGCTGCGTTCATGATTTGAACAGGATATGTCCGTTCAAAATGGACATATCCTGCAAACTTTGGGTGGAAAATCAGGGTGGAATATAGAAAATGGGACAGATCCATGTTGACCACATGACTGTAGAGATACCGTCTACAGATTTGTGTGATTTATGGACAAAAACTGTTGGAGTCTGTCCAGAAATATCAAAAAAAAATCTAAACCAATAATCCCATCTGAAATGTGGGGCAGAGGTTCTGAAATGGCATGCCCCAAAATGACTAGCGCTGAGCCAATATAGAAAGCCAGTATGCATTTCGAGCTGTATGCAATACCACATCAACCACTAGGTGTCCTACAACCACCACATAGCTGTGTTAGTGCTGCACATTCCGTCTCAATATGAAGTTCTTTTTATTTATTGAGGTTTTCTGCCTGCTGGCCTTCACCAGAATTAAGTTATATGTTGTACTTGTACTAGCATACACTGACCCTAGACCCATACCCTAACCATACAAATTGGAGTAAATTACATTTTATTCACACACAAAAACAAAAGGCGTTTGGATTGCAGGTTTAAAAAGCTGGGGAAAGAATCCCACATGGGCAGCAGCAGGGAATGATTACAAGCACAGATAAGATAGAGGCGAGGTAAAACTGTAGGGAGGGATTATGAGGCATGGTAAACAGGACATGACATCCAGTTGTCCTGGACAACTAATACATCTTTATGGACAAGTTAAAATGTTCTTGTCCATTGGACAAGTGGCTTTTGGTTTCACTTTTTCTGTGATGCTCCTATCAGCGTTGTGCTGTATGCAGACTATGGACTGTTAATAATGCTATGGAGTGGAGGGGGGCTAATTTTTAAGTGTTTTTTTTAAGGCTGGGACTTTAACTGATTAATTGCGATTAATTAATTACAGAAAATTAACGCGATTAAAAAAATTAACGCATTTTAATCGCACTTAGTTTTTGCACCACATAACCTTCAGTTTCGGGCATACCGATCATAGCGATCCACCAACCCAGAAGAGACAACAAACTCAAAGGGAGAAGAAGCCGATCAGAGCACTTTGCTTGGCCCAGCGAAATTTAGATTTAAAAAACTCACTCGTTGATTCACTCGTACAACAAAATGTGTTTTACTTGAAAAAAAATGCTTCTCAGGTCAAATATCGATGTGCGATTAA
Organism: Nannobrachium achirus; assembly: GCF_963921795.1. NCBI lineage: Eukaryota > Metazoa > Chordata > Actinopteri > Myctophiformes > Myctophidae > Nannobrachium > Nannobrachium achirus. The sequence goes on along the minus strand of NC_137833.1, from coordinate 6,852,548 downwards.
AATGTGATTAATGGACCAATCCCCAATCACATACACACCCATTGTAACAGTTACAATGGGTGTGTATGTGATTGGGGATTGGTCCATTGCGATTAATTAATCACAGCGCCTGTAATTAATTAGATTAAAAATGTTAATCGCATCCCAGCCCTAGATTTTTTGTGAATGGGAAATGTATTTATCCAAAGGAAAAGTGCCTCAAGAGGTTAAAGGACAACTCCTCCCTAAATCACTCCTAGGCCCATTTTCCTACTTATATTGATCCAAAAAGACTGTCCATGGGGTCTATTAGGCAGAAATGCCATTGTTGTCCAGTTCCCCCTTCAGAACGCAGCATCTGTCATAGCATAGAGTGGAGCCTATAAGCCTATATCACTTTTACACTATTTGTTGTGTTCAAAAGTGATTTTATTTTCATTAATGTGGTACTAGTTGTCATTACAAACACATCCATGCCTTGGTTGTCCCACACAAGCCGCCACCACAATCTCATAAATAATGTTTTGGGGTGATCATTCGGCACAAGTGCCTATCAAAGTGACTGCACTGGCCAATCACAGGGCATCTTTTCCGGGACTTGGCAAAACACATAAAAGCATAACCTCTGTTTAGCAGAGTGTGATGGCTTGTGTGGGACAACGATGACATGGATGTGTTTGTAATGACAACTAGTACCACATTCATGAAAAATAAAAACACTTTTGACCACAACAAATAGTGTAAAAGTGATATAGGCTCCACTCTATGCTATGAAAGCTGCTGGGTTCTGCAGGAGAAACTGGACAACAGGAGCATTTCTGCCTAATAGACCCCATGGACAGTCTTTTTGGATCAATATAAGTAGGAAAATTAGCCTAGAAGTGATTTAGGGCGGAGTTGTCCTTTAATGTCAAGCCCTGGAAAGGTGTAGGGAGGAAGGATTATGAGGAACATAAAATGGCACAAGACGGACAGGGAATGGTTTCCTCACCTTGACGTAGCTCCTCTCCTTCAGTGCCTCCAGCAGACTGGGAACTCCACTGGTGATGTTGAAATCTGCTGCGATCTCCAAGTCCTGTGGGCCACGAAGGAAAGATGCTGTTAGAGCACAAAGGCAGCGCGCTTTGAGCTTGTAGATAGGCACGTCACAATTATTACATGATAATCTTCTAATTGCAATTATTTGACATAATCGCAATAATTTTGTCATAATCGTTTCCATGTTGAAAAATGTTCATATATTTTCAACCATTTGATTTCTTTTTTGGAAATAGCAGATCTACAAGCTCACAATGTGTCGCGATTGCGACGCATTCTTTTATAAGTATAAAGTTATTTATTTGTCAGTCATTTATGTCAGTCATTTATTTGTATATTTAGGTTATGTGTCATATCTGCCATGTGCTACTTGAAAATGTAATCATCAACGACAAAAAACACAATTAAATCGTTAATCGCAATTATTTGAGTGACAATTAATCGTCATGTAAAATGTTTCTCACCTTGCGAAGCATCTTTGCGAAGCCCAGGGCCTTGGACGCTCGCTCTCTAGCTTCGTGGAAAAGCTCCTTGAGCGAGCGACTCGTCTCGATAACCGACCGCCTATAAAAGAAGGATGAAATATTTAAAAGAACAAATCTTCCCCAGAACAGAGAAATGAATCACTGGCTTTAGCAGTAAAAATCTATCGGCGTTACCTTATCTCATCTGACGCTGTGCTGTCATCTGCACTTTCCCAGAATTCATCGCCGCTCTTCTGCAGGCCCGCGTCGAGGAAGTCTCCCGTGGATTTGAGGAGCATCCCAGCAATGTCACTGTTGTTGGGGTCGGGAGATTAGTCATTAATACGTTTAAAGTAAACGCATGTAACGGATGGCATGAACAAGAATAAATGCCTTAAAAAGCTGCAATACATAAGATTTCGATCCTACGCGCGATTCAAACCAGAGCCAGTATTTCTACTGTTGAACTTGAAGAGTAATATCTCCCCTGCCCAAGTGGGCTTACATTATATACATATGCCACAATTCCACTACAAGAAAAAGTTTGGCAAGAAAGTAGTCCAGAACGGTTACCATTGTCGCAAATTGCAAATTGCTTGCTCAGGGTGGGGGCCTCAGACCTGTGAGGTATCCGCTCGGGTTCTCTCGAGGGGGTACCTCACGGGTACAGGTTCTGCTCGGGTTCTCTCTCTCCCCCCCCCACCCCCCCTACCCTTACCTCCCCCCTTCCCCTCCCCTTCCCCTCCCCCTACACACGCATGCGCATGCAGTGCCTGTGTGTGTGTGTGCGTTCGTTCGTTGCTTCGTTCGTTCTTGTACATACGCATGCAGGACCTGTGTATGTGTGTGCGTGTGCCCCTTGTCTGTCTTCCCCTTGCCTCTCCCTCTCTCATGGCTCTTTAGCCTTTGTAAAGTGTCTTGAGATAACTTGTTATGATTTGACACTTTAATAAAATTGAATTGAATTGAATGGTCTTAACAGTTGCTATGAAAAATAAATGTAGGGAAGGTCCCATAAAATATATGATGTGATCATGTGTGTCATGTTTAGGTGATTAATGCATTTGTTGTAAAACCTTGTGCATAGACTGCAAACACAGGATGTCAAGTGAACAAAAATGAGCTCACCTCTAACCTTAGAAAACAACAACACTAGTGCGTAGTGTAGTAGTAATACATCCATGGAATGGTACGGTGAAAAAAAGTTTATTTTTTTAATAATCTGTGCCGACTTAAATTGCTTGCTTTGTTTGTTCTTTTACCACTTCCAACCTGGTATCTATACTTGGGAATGTCATTGGACATGGTTTACATTTTCTAAAAGCTTGTAGATCGGCTACTTTTGTAGATCGGCTACTTTTGAAAGATCTTTGTAATTCAAAGATCTCTCAAAAGTAGCCGATCTAAAGATCAATCTCACTGGACTGGACTTCAAGCAACTCTGACTTCAGAAGGTTGACATTTCTCTAGATAAATCCTTGTTTTGAGTGATCTCATGTAATATTGTAATATTTTGAAATATGGACTTTTGATATTCATGAGCTGTATGCCATAAAAATTAAAATAAAGGTTTGGAATAATTCACTCAATGTGCAATGTATCTAGAATATATGAAAGTTTGATAATATTTACTTTTACAAAATGTATTATTTTCTGAGATTGATCTGTACAAGCTCACAACATCACATACGCTATTTTCCACCCATTACACCATCGTACAACAACGTAGAAAACAGGACTTGAGTGTCTTGGTGTTTGCCACTGACCAGAAGAGCTTCCCGGACTGGGCCTCCCCTCCTCGGATGTACGGCGTGATGACCTTGGTGAAGTTCCACTCCTCCTCCAGGAGGTTCTTCAGACTGTGGGAGGCCTGGGGAAGCTGCTGCAGCATCCCGATCCAGCTGTGCATGTACTCAAAATACACCTGGAGAGGAACAATCACCACCTTTCATTAGCGTCCTACTGGACCAGTGGGTCTCAAACCTTCACATTTCACAGTCTCCGACTCCCCCTTAACTCTGACAGTGTACAATGTGTACCAAATGGACCCGTCAATTTGCACACTGTCAAGAGTTACAGACTTGTATGGGTCAGTTTAGAACCCCCTAAAGCAGGGGTGGGCATTAGTGGGCAACTTTGATGATGGCGAGGGCCACTATATTTCCACCTTCACTCCAGAGGGCCACATTGCATATTGCTACGTCCTACTTTGTCATGTCTCATACAAAAGAAAAAAAAATAGCCGATCTCATGCGTTTTGAGCTTGTAGATCGGCTATTTTTGCTTCTTTTGAATTGAATACTGAATTATTTTTTGTTATGTTTTAATTGGAATCCTGAAATGTAACATTTTGATTCAATTTCAAACGTATTTAGTTATATATCATGTTAACTTTATGAACTTAAATACAAATACATTGGACATGAAAAAATGACATTTTAATACTAATATACTAGTCATTAAGCTACTAATATAGACTGACGGAATTAAAGCAGGTCATGTTTAGAATTTTAACAGCTGAAAACAATTATAATATCAGTATTCCGGTATTAACCTGCGGGCTGCATTAACTCATACCCTGCCAAAAAAGACGTTTTCTATAAAAAAACGTCTTTTTAACTATGGACACCTCCCTGCCAGACGTCTTCTGGACGTCTTTTTAAAAATAATAATAAAAAAATAATAATTTGGACCTCCAACAGTGTACTAGCCATGATCGCGATCGCGAAATTGCATGTTTAACCCCCATACCAACCCCATCTTTCAAACATGGCAGCCATGTTTGTTTACATTTGAAGAAAACATAAGGGCTGCCTTCTCCTGAATGCCTGAACGGATTTCCAAGCGGATTTTTTTGTTTGAAAGCTGTGAAAAGCATGCACATGCATAGTGCATGATCTGTGCACGAATGTGTGCACCAGCGTGCACACTATTTTTTTAACCCTTTGTAGGCGAACCGGCAATATAAGAGGTCCCACTTTAAATATGGCACCGAAGAAGTTAAGTAAAGGTGGGGGCAGCATGTGGCCCCTGGGCCGCCAGTTACCCATGTATGCCCTAAAGGTACACTGTCAGAGTTACAGACTTGTAAGGGTCAGTTTAGAACCCACAGAGTCCCTGGAATCCACTTTGAGAACCACTGTACTAGAATGTAGCATTTCAAAGTGAAAGTGTCACCTTATCACTAAAGTCTTCCTGCATCACAATTGATTTATATACAAAAGTATTATAGGTCTATTTAAATCCTCAAATAAGAACCTATTTCATATACAGGACGATTCCTCAAATTTCCAGTAATCAATTATTCAAGTGCAGCCAATTGCACAGTTTTCAAACATAGGTTGCCAGATAGTTACAGGCGGTTAAAAAAGAAATGGTGCGCGTTAGATAATAGAATAATGATGCTTTTTAATTTAACTCCAAATTTTGATTTGGCTAAAGAGACATTTAACTACATGAGTCCTCGCATCCCTTTTCTGGGCACTGTCATGATAGGTGAAGACAGCCTGCAAACATAGACGATCTACAAGCTTACAACGCATCACGACATCCAATAGATCGGCTAATTTAGCTATTTGACTCAATGCTATAGAGCGTGTTTCTCAAATGGGGGTACTGCAGGGGGTACAGGAGGAAATGGGAATACTGTATGTCAGGGTTCCCCAATAGGCGGCCTGCGGGCCATTTGCGGCCCGCGGGGGGGCTACTGTCCGGCCCCCACCAACCCCAGTAATAATGGTAGTATAGGAGCAGCAACAACACTAGTATATCGTCGTTGTCGACTGGAAACCTCCTATCTCCAAATTTGTACGTTCTTTCGCAAAGTAAAGCCCTGCTTCATCATGCAAGGCCGTCGCACAAAAGTAGTGAAAACAGCAGATCTACAAGCACACAACTGTGTGCTTGTAGATCGGCTGTTTTCACTAGTTTAAATCATTTTTAATATGATAAATTCAAAACGAACGGTTTTGAATTTCATACAAGAATTTCACCCGACAACGACGAAAACTGTCGCTGGAGTAGCGGGAACACCACCGTCGCCCCCTGCAATGTTGTGGCCCTCAGCTTGGTACCCTAGACATAATTCGGCCCGTGGGGAAAACTAATTGGGGAACCCTGCTGTATGTATTCACTGTAATGATGACAACACATTGACAGTCTTTGTGTGAACCTGCTCATCTGTACATTGTGAAACCAAATTACATCAATACCTTGACTATAAAGCTGTTATTGAATAAAAAGCAATGTTTATTGGCCATTATGCTGTTTTATTTTTGACACAATGGCATCGGAACTGGACTTTTGATGAGCTTTAGATAAGCAAAATGCTGCAGTCAGGGGAAGGGGGTACTTGGCTTTAGAAGTCGACCGATATGGGATTTTCATGTTCGATTTCGATATCGATAAGTCGTGATCAAAGAGGCCGATAACCGATATTATGAACCGATATGCATTTTAAGTAAAAAAGAAATCCCCCAATTTGAAATAGTGATTAAGTGGTTAATTAATTTATATACCGGTATTTTTCCCATCCTAAATGTTCTAGAGGCTCACATCTAGTCGCCACATACTAGAATACAGGCTATATCCTAATATTTGTCATTATTTAACAAATGTATTATTGTTATTTTTTATAGCAGCTGGTGACATTGGCAAAGCTCTATCTATATCTATCATCTATAATCTATATCTATCATCTATAATCTATCTATCTATTTATCATCAATCTATCTTTTTGCTACTGGGTAATGCAATGGGTGTTGTACCGATTCATGGATTGGTGCTGTTTGTGTAATAATTATGTCTTCTAAATTCATCGTTAAAAACGTGTTCCGCAGCAAAAAAATAATAATCTTTTTTTCTTTTCGATATCGATATTTTGCGATATTAATAAATGTTATGAATATCGACTTTGATTATTGCCCGTTTCGATAATCGGTCGATCCCTATTCTCTACTTGGGCTTCAGAAATCAGTGCAAGCCAAAATGTTTGAGAAGCGCTGCTATGGAGTGACGGGTGGATTCTCACCCCCAGCATCTTGTGCAGGTCCTCCTCGAAGTCGTCGATGTTGGCGTTGGTCTGCAGACCCTGGGCGTCGGTGACCACGCCCCGCAGCATGAACTGGTAGTACTGCTTCATCAGGACCCCGCCCTTAAGGACCTCCTTACACTCACGCACCAACTACACAGGGGGAACACACACACACACACACACACACACACACACACACACACACACAGAACAACACATAGATGTTAGTACTGTAGGGCAGGGGTTTTCAAAGTGGGTGACGGGGCACCCTGGGGTGCCGCGACGGCAGTCCAGGGGTGTCCAGGGGTACAACGCCTCGCGTTGTGTGCTTGTAGATCTGCTGTTTTCACTGGTTTAGTACATTTTATAGATGATAAATACAAATTCTACCACTTTTTCGAGTCACGTGTTCAAATACTGGATTCTGATTGGCTAAATTCCGGAGGTTATGAGAGGACAACTGCCGCAAAGTTGTGTGCGGACTTGTCCGAGATCAATGCGCCTCAGTGTACATCCGGGGACTTCAGGAGGTAGTCGGAACACCTTTCCCCCAACCAACAAATGAAGGTCGCAGCGGTCCTATGTTTACTAACGTGCGTACTATCGTCGCCGATTTATTTGGATCCAATGCAATCCGCCAACTTTAAAGCCCCTTTTCTCTGAACCTATGCCTTTCTGGAAGCGAACAGCCTCTATTTACGGCCGGAACGGTGCTTTTAACTGACGTTAGCTTAGCTGTAAGCTAGACGCATGGATTAGTATGGAGTTGGCGCCATCTGTTGGTGAGTAGAAGATGTTGTTGGTGGAACTATCTGCTGTCTCGCGGAAGTTTTATAGGCAATAATGATTGTAACTTAAGATCCTTGCAAGTTACAACTATGTGTTTTCTTTCATGTATAAGGGAAAAAGTGGTAGAAAAGCTATTTACCACTCGGGGTCGGACATTATGCTCTGATAATGTCCTGTGTTAGGGTGTTATCGGACTCGGCTTCGCCTCGTCCGATAACACCCTAACACAGGACATTATCAGAGCATAATGTCCTCTCACTCGGGGTAAATTGCTTACACGAACGGTTTTGGACATACAAGGTTTCCGATCGGAACCGATTTGCGATGATAATTGTTTTGATATTCTTTATAAATATGAAATAACATTTTTACTAACTCCGGAAACTCGTGTTTGGCAATGGACATGTTATTAACATCAAATTATTGCCTTGGGAATGTGAAAAACAAAAAGAATATTCATGAATTCAAAGGGGCGAGTAATCGATAGAAAATTGCATCAAATTGTCAAATATTACGTCGAAAAATAGGCAAAGGTTGTGAAAATAGTCGAGCTACAAGCTCACAGCGCCTCGCACTGAGCTTGAAGGTCAGCTATTTTCACAATGCAGGTCGCAACCTGAAAAGTTGGAGAAACCTTGTACAACAGTATTGTGTGCCACCCAGTAGGGCATTCACGAATAGTGATTTTTAGTATTCGAATTATTCGACCTCAAAGTATTCGAATAGTCGAATATTCGACAGGACTGGCCAAACTGTCAAATATTTCGTGCTACTGAAATTAAAGGATTAAAATGTCCAGCGTGCCTCCCGCAGGCTGCATCCACGACCGTTGTCTTATTTTGAAGGCCAGAAGTCCATAGTGTAAACACTTCCGGTTTGACGTCATCGCGTCATTCACAGGAAGCGGTCATCGTCCACATGGTGTTGTGTAATGGCCGATCGGTGCTTTTCAACATGTGTTATATAAGCGAGAATCTACTGCCATCCTCGCTTTCAAAGTGTTGTTTGGAGATAATGGACATTAAAGATGAGATTCCCCGTCTGCCTCAATGTTATGGGATTACTATTTTGTGCTCGTGGATCCGTGATGATAAATCGGCGAGGGAGATCGTCTCGGGACCTTCCGCGCATGTACCCGGTAGGATAACCGCAGCTACAGTAATATATTACTTTTCGCGAGTATACTCGGGATCGGCACCATGATACTCGAGTATTTTTCACGAGTATTCTCGGGATCGGCTCCGTATGAGTTAAGTAAGCAAGAGGCGAACATTGTGAAAATAGCCGATCTACATGCTCACAACTTGTGAGCATGTAGATCTGCTATTTTCACAATATTTATCTACAGAACTGAGTCACATTAACTAATTTGCTGCCATTTAACAATACCTTCGTACTCTCATATGCCCCTGTCTCCATAGACTTCCATGTAATTCATAGTGCACTGATCATGCACATTGCACACCCATGCTAGGCCTGTGCAAAAAAAACGATTCACTATATTATCGTGATGTTAATGCTGGCGATTCAATTAATCGATTTTCAAAGTTCAGAATCGATTTTCCCGATTTTATTTATTTATAAAAAAAAAAAAAAAAAAAACATTTTTTAAGGCGAAATTAACCTGATGGTGAAATAACCACTTTCAGTCAGAGTAAGTACAGGTCCTAAAGGAACAGTTTTAGGTCATGAGGATGTCATGTTATGGCTAAAGCTAGCACAGTGCTGTAGGCCTGCAGCACAGCGATTTCTTTTTTTTCTTCTTTTTTTTATGACTGTTTTGTTCTGTGTTTTCTGGCATCTTGACCAGGAACATGTTGTTGTAATGTTGTACCACTGGCACTTTGGCTGAAATAAATGTCAGAAAGATTGACTGACTTTATTTGGCTGCATTAATTTGAAGTATATGATTCAACTTTTAATGTTTTATATTGTTTCGAATTGTTTTAAAATGTTTCAATATAAAAAAGCTGTAATTTTTGGGGGAAAATCGTGATTCGAATCGCAAATCGCAGGAAAACGCAATAATCGTGATATAATCGAATCGTCAGCCTATGAATCGAAATCGAATCGAATCGGGAAAAAGTGAATCGTCACAGGCCTAACCCATGCCTAGATAATGCACCACGTGTGTCCACATTGCTCACAGCTTTCAAACAAAAAAATCCGAATGGAAATCCGTTCAGGCATTCATGCAGCCATTGTGTTTTCCTAAAATGTAAACAAAGATGGCTGCCATGTTTGAAAGATGGGGTTGCTATGGGGGTTAAACATGCAATTTGCTATCATGCCTACTACATTTTTTGGGGTAAAAAAAAAATAAATTGGATTTTTTTTTTTTCAAAAACGGGAAATTTCCAGGTTCTACGGGCATGGCAGGGCGGTACAACGGGATTTTTTCGGGATTTTCGGCCATAGCAGCAAATGAGTTAAATGTAATACCTACAATTCCAAGTGCTTGTCAGGGTGGGGGTCCCCAGTTCAAATATGTTTATTTTTGGGGTCACAGCCTAAAAAGGTTTGAGAACCCCTGGTATAGAGCATTAACAAATTCATCCACCAGGGGCATTGACAACACATTCTTATGACTTCCTATCTAGCCAAGCTTTATAAACTATATATTTTTTTTTAAGAAAACTATAAAAAATAAGCGAATATTCGACTTCGGTGAACAACGTCGAATAGTGACTTTGGTATTTGAATATTCTAATATTCTAACATTTGGTGAATGCCATACCACCCAGACAGTGTTTACCTGTTTGATGCTGAGCAGGGAGGGCTCCCCTGCTGGCCAGGGGGAGGTATTACCTGTTTGAGCAGGGAGGGCTCCCCTGCTGGCCAGGGGGAGGTATTACAGTTTACCTGTTTGATGCTGAGCAGGGAGGGCTCCCCTACTGGCCAGGGGGAGGTATTACAGTTTACCTGTTTGATGTTGAGCAGGGAGGGCTCCCCTACTGGCCAGGGGGAGGTATTACAGTTTACCTGTTTGATGTTGAGCAGGGAGGGCTCCCCTGCTGGCCAGGGGGAGGTATTACAGTTTACCTGTTTGATGCTGAGCAGGGAGGGCTCCCCTACTGGCCAGGGGGAGGTATTACAGTTTACCTGTTTGATGTTGAGCAGGGAGGGCTCCCCTGCTGGCCAGGGGGAGGTATTACCTGTTTGATGCTGAGCAGGGAGGGCTCCCCGGCGGGCCAGGGGGAGGTATTACAGTGTTTACCTGTTTGATGCTGAGCAGGGAGGGCTCCCCTGCTGGCCAGGGGGAGGTATTACCTGTTTGATGCTGAGCAGGGAGGGCTCCCCGGCGGGCCGCTGCTCCAGGCGCAGCTTCAGACACTCGTGGATGACGTTGAGCAGGACGCGGCAGAGCACCAGGAAGGCGGGCCGGAAGGACGGGAGGTCCAGGTCCAGCAGGTCGTCCCAGGACACCTGGTCCGCCCCCAGCTCAGGGCTCAGGTCGGCGCTGAGGCCGCACGACACGTGGCGGGACAGCTCCGGAAGGTAGTCACTGTACAACATGGGGTCCTGGTGGTCTTCAAACTGCAGGGTCCAAAGACAGAACGACGTGAGTAAAAAAAAAACACTTGAACCCCCTAACCCAGGGGTCTTCAACGTTTTCAGACCAAGGACCCCTTAGTTGAGAGAGAGATGAAGCAGGGACCCCCACAACCTGTTCATAGATTCTATTCACGTTATTCCTGGCCCCGCCCCCGGCTTCCTGTTCATATCCTGAAAGAGGCGGAGGCTGAAAAAGCTGGCCTGAAAAACATCATTTGGTTTCCTGTTGTCCTTGCATTAAAGTGTCAGTAGTTGGCGTTCTGGGCTCTGGGCTCTGAATGTACCTGGGTTGCCATGTCTGCTTATAATAAGCAATTTGTGTCGTGTTGCTTATTGGGCTTACTTTCTAATATTTCTTAAAACAGTGGTTCCCAAATCTTTTCATATCAAGGACCCCAGATTACATATTTGTCCACAGTCGCAGACCCCCATCTGAAAATATGTGGTGGCAGGGACCTCCACACAGATGTATGTTGTTAAAATGTTTCAAAAATATAAAAAAAAAAAAAAAAGTTTTCCCTCAATATTTTTTAAATAGCAAATATACACGCTCACAATGTGTCGCAATGCGACACATTGTGAGCTTGCTGATCTGCTATTTTCAAATGTGAATGTAAAGTAGTATAGCCTACTGTAGTTGCTTCTGTTGGGCTTATTTCTTTGGCAAAATCTGGCAACAGACAATTCCATGTCACTTCCTTACTTGGGAGGAAGTGAAAAGATGTTTATGAAGCAGCACACAAATAAAAATGCTCCAGCGCCCTCTGTAAAAGGAAAATGGCAGCCTCCATAGAATGGCCAGGAATATGGTGAATAATATGTAATATTATTGTATTGTTTGACAGCACAATCATCAGTGTATTTTTGGATTCATGGCAATAGTTAATAAACTTGACCTTTCACTCTGTACTTAGTCTACTCTTTTTCCCCTCTACACCAAACCTCTTTGCCGAAAATAGCCGACCTATAAGCTTACAACGGCGTTGTGAGCTTGTAGATCGGCTATTTTCTTCTAAAGTTCTCCGAATATGGACACTAGTGTTCAAGTGGTTAATATAAAAAAAGGAGAAAAAAAGCTTCTACCACACAAAGATTTGGTGGACCCCCTGTAGTGACTCTGAGGACCCCCTAGGGGTCCCGGGCCCCCTGTTGAAGACCCTTGGCCTAACCCACTAAGATTGGAGGCCGATGCTAAACAATATTTTTCTTTTTTTTTTCTGAAAAAAATAAAATAATAATAAAAAAATAAAAAATAAACTGTTTCTGTCAGTGGTGCACAAACTGTTTCATTCTCAAGGACCCCCTAGACTTATATGTATTTCACCCAATCTCAAAATATTTTGTTCCAGGGACCCTGAGAAAGTTACAAATGTTCGCTTTGAGAAAATTCTAATCTATTCAAAGATTTGTAAATATGATCATGTTTTTTTCAAAAATAGCAGATCTACAAGCTCATAGCGCAGCACACACTTGGTGCCGCACTATACTTGAAAACCTTGCTTCTCGATTATTCGATTCACCTGCGTTTATTGGTGGTAAATGAGGATTTCATTATATTGGGGGTTAATTGCCCAGACCTAATGGCCAGTCAGTGACCAATGAGCATGCCTTCCACACAGCATCAAGGTGATCATTGTGAATGGCTTTTTAACGGCTTTATTTCATTACCTCGCCCTGTGAGGGACGCACAGCACCTTACCAACAGCACCCTGCTTTATACACACAGCACCTTACCAACAGCACCCTGCTTTATACACACAGCACCTTACCAACAGCACCCTGCTTTATGTACACTCTGTATTGGCCGTTACACTGAACAGTGTCCTTTACTTTCATGAATGTTACTTAACCCTAAAAATAGCAGATCTACAAGCTCGCAGCGCGGCACAGAGTGCCGCACTGCGAGCTTGTAGATCTGCTATTTTTGAAAAAGTCATGAAAATGCGTGCACATCTTTGAATATATGTATTTTCAAAGCGAACGTTTGTAACTCAAATTTTGCTTCTGAGTGGTCCCTGGAACTAGATATTTTGAGATGCGGGTCCGTGGCCAAATAAATATCAGTTTGGGGGTCCTTCACATGAAAATGTTTGAGAACCACTGACATAGTACAGACTAACTGAGCTCCAGTTGAGTGAAAAGGACCTTTTCTTTGACGATGGCTGGCCAGATTGCTGACATAGAAACAGGGTTTTTCTAAAAACCTTAGAAGGATTCAAAAGACACTTATAGAATCGGGTCAAAATTCAAATTTTCACAATTTTTCAAAAATAGCAGATCTACAAGCTCGCAGCGTGGCACTCGGTGCCACGCTGTGAGCTTGTATATCTGCTATTTTTCAATAGTTAAAGCATAAAATAATGATACACAATAATGTGTACCCGTTCTGAATGGGTTAATAGTTCTCTTCGTAGCGCAGCGTACCTTAATTGGCCTTATTACGCTTTCAGTGCTCTTGATGGTGAGGTCAATGCTAATGCAACTTACTGTCACAAGAAAGAAAATCATTGTAGGAAAAAACAAGTTATCTGGAAGAAAGCACATTGCTTTTATCAATCAAATGAAAATGCTAAACTCTAGGCTTCCCTGATCTATTGCAAATGGCCTTTCAAATTGTCAATTATTAAGTGCTACAAGTGTACTTCTACAGACAAAAGGTGATTAGAGGCATCTAGGGGCGGCAGTGGCTCAGCGGTAGAGAAACCATCATTAGAACAAGGAGGGTTGCCGAAGGGTTCCCAGTTCGATCCCGGGCTCCCCCAGAGTGTGGAAGAGTCCTTGAGCAAGACTCTGAACCCCTAGTTGCTCCTGATGAGCAGGTTGGTGCCTTGCGTGGTTTCCTCTGCCATTGGTGTATGAATGTGTGTGTGAATGGATGAATGTAATGAATGTGTGTGTGAATGGGTGAATGTAATGGATAAAGGCGCTATATAAATGCACCATTTACCATTTAGTATGCATTATCATGCATTATTAGAAATTAAGTGAATATTCTGCACTCATTACTATTAGACCCTCTTTTTGTAACCCAAGGTCAAACATAAGAGTGGACTAAGTGCATGTAATAGGGGTCCCCGTTTTGGTGAATACACACAAAACTGTTCATTATTTTAATTCTTATTTCCAAGGAGGAGTCAAGTTTCAGAAAGACAAGAAAACATGTTTGCATGTGTTCTGCTTGGGCTTTGATAGCTCTGTGTCTGAATAATGTGGTCACACCATGAATGTGGGTGCATGGCAGTGGTGGAAAAATAACTCACATTTCTTACTTGAGTAAAAGTATCAATACTGCAATGTACAGTAAAACACCCTGTTACAAGTAAAAGTCTGGAATTCAAAAGTTACTTGAGTAAAAGTATAAAAGTAGGGTATCAAATGTACCAAAGGTAGGAAGTACTAATTATAATGAATGTTTTCAAATGTATACAAATCTTTTGAAAAAGCAGACAAAGCAAGCAAAAAAAATGCTCACAATGCATCGCCATACGATGCATTGTGAAATATAGGGTGCAAATTGTTGATGTATGTTTTGTAATAATACCGGTAATCATAAAGTAAAATTGGAAATACACCAGTAAAGTCAAAACACAAAAAAAAGTGTAAATGTACTTGGTTACTTTACACCACTGGTGCTTGGCCAGTGATGTAACATGTAACACCTTGTTTATAAAAACACACACGTTACCACTTTCATGGTGGCGCTAGAAGAGGGGCATGTGAGAAATGAGGAGGTTTAGTGGAAGAAATATGTAACAAAAATAGGCTAATGTGTTCACTTCCGGCAGAAAGCGTGAACATTTGCACCTAGGGGTATTTTTGTGCGCCGAATTCAAAAATTGACGGTCCCAAGCACTTTTCCCATGGGATCTGGTGGCTCTAATTCACTTACCATACTAGGGAAAAAAGACCCCCCAAAAAATCTTCTTTAAATAGCATGTGAGGGGTCTATCTAGGGTGTTTTCATGATTCTGAATCCATTGCAAGCATTTGTTTTGCACGAAAAACATTCCTTGGGCAAGAAATGGACCCTACACAACTGTGAAAAGTGATGGATTCATCACTAAACCATAGTTTTGTGGGGTCCATTTCTTGCCCAAGGAATGTTTTTGTGCAAAACAAATGCTTGGAATGGATTCAGAATCATGAAAACCCCCTAGATAGACCCCTCACATGCTATTTAAAGAAGATTAGGTGCAAATTTTCACGCTTTCTGCCGGAAGTGAACACCTTTTTCACATATTTCTCCCACTAGTTGTGGTTTGGCAGCCAAGGAGTGTGTGCGCAAAGTTTGGCATGGATAGGGATAGCAGTCACGCCAATGAACTACAGCAGCGGATGAGGTATCTAGCCTTTCATATCCATGGTAAAAACAATGAGAACATTCTCACCTCCTGTGCACAGGGTTCCCACACATGTTTACTAATTAATTTCCAAAACTTTTCCAGAATATTTAACCCAATTCCCAGGACTATATAACAATAATTCAGCTCAATAACGCTCAGTATGCCAGTGGTTCTCAACCTTTTCAGGCTGTGACCCCAGAAATAATCATATTTTAACTGGGGACCCCCACCCTGACGAGCACTAAGAGTTGAGTTGTATAACACGTTTCTATTGTGAAAATAGCAGATCTACATCGGCTATTTTCACAATTTCTGCCTCTAATATTTGACAATATGGCCCATGTTTAATTTGTCATTTCAGAGGTATTAACAAAATCTGCCTGGAAACAAAATTTCCAGGACCTTCCAGGACCCTTAATCAATTCCAAAACTTTTTCCAGTACTGGATTTTTTTTTTCTAATTTCAAAATATTTCCAGGAATTTCATGACCCGTGGGAACCCTGGTGGTGGAACAAGGTAAAAACAAGGACAACATAACATTCTCACCTCCTGAGCGGGTGTGTGTCTCAGCAGCGCGGCCCTGGCCCTCTGCAGCGGGCGGTCCATCAGTTTGTGCAGTCTGAGGATCAGCTTCCTCAGTCCCATCTGTTTCAGAGCCTTGTCCACAAAGGGCCTGTAGATGGCCGTGGGGCACATGGTGCCCCCCCCGCCTCCCACGCACACCACCTCCGCGCCGCCGACCACGGAGGCGGCGGGGAGGAACTCCTCCTCCGACAGCAGCCGGGCGAACTTGGGCGTCAGGACGGGCGACAGCTCCTCGACCTCGCCGCCCGGACGTCCCACTCCCTCCTCTGTCAATTCCCGGTCCTCCTCGCCGTCGCTGTCCGCCGTGAAGGTGGCCGTGGAGTCGTTCTCCTCGTCGTCCTCATTGTCGTCCTACGGACGTTCCAATATTAAAATTAATACTAGAATTATTAATTAGGCCTAGAATTATTGAATGCTTTAGCTATTGAAAAATAGCAGATCTACAAGCTATATATAAATATATATATATATTTTCTTTGAATATATCTTTTTGAAAGAGAACATTTGTAACTCAAATATTTGCTTCTGGGGGGTCCCTGATACAATATTTTGAGATGGGGGGGGGGGGGCCCTGGAACAACATATTTTGAGATGTGGGTCTGTGGCCAAATACATGTAGTTTTGGGGGTCCTTGGCATGAAACATTTTGAGAACCACTGACAGAAACATAGTTAAAAAAAAGAAAAGAAAAACCCTTAGAAGGATTCAGAAGACACTTGTAGAATCGGGTCAAAATATTCAAAGATTTGCACGAATTTTCAAGATTTTTCAAAAATAGCAGATCTACAACCAGTGCCGCGCTGTGAGCTTGTATATCTGCTATTTTTTTATATTTAAAGCATAAAATATTGTGTAATAATGTGTTCAGGCCTAAATGGGTTAAGAAAAGATGAGTGTTACAATGTTTTCATTTACTGCTTTCTATCGTTTTAGCCATTTATGATTTCAGCAGGAAGGGACATGCGTACAAGTGACTAAATGTATTTTTAGACAAAATAAGCTGGCAATTTCTTTACTACTATTTACAGTAACGCTACCAGCCCCCATAAGTCACATCTGCCCATGAAAGATTGCAGTGCATCTTGGGAATGGGCTTTTAACTCTTATTGTGCCTATCCCGAACTAGTTCGGGATAGTTTGGACCTTATTAACGTTCGGGGTGCCAATCCCGAACTAGTTCGACCTTTTAAAAAAAAAAAATGTTTTTCCAGAGGCCTTAGCGAAGCACCGGGCTAAATTTTCGAGCCGGGCCGCCGGCCTTCATCTGTTTACACGGCCCGCGAGAGCGTCGCGCCGCCGATATTTGCCATCCACTCCAATGCAATCCAGGATCTTTAGAGCTCATTTTCTCTGTTCCATGCATATCCATGAGGTGTGCAAGGTTTAATCACGGCTAAATCGCCGAAAATAGGGCTTCTAAAATGCTTGGTAGCCAATAGCTAACTTCAAGCTAACTTCATTCTGTTCCTGTTCATGCACAAAGGAAAGTGTTCAGGCGTGTCATGGCTGCGCACGGCTTGTGCATATACAGCGTATGTCTATGGTGGATTCTATGGCCATTGGGCGCTCTCTAGTGGTGATTCTGGGCACTGAAAGGGTTAAAAAGACATGTTTAGCCTACCACTTATGCATGCAGTAAATTAGAACATTTTAACACTCATCTTTTCTTTTCTCTAATTACAATCTAAAATGTGAACCCTTGTAAAAAAAAGAAGTTGTATATTTTTTTCAACAAAAAAAAGAAAAGAAAAAAAAGATGTTCTATATAATTATATTTGCTTTATGTTTGAAAAAAAAAAACAACGTATCAAGTTATAAAAAACAAATTTTCCCAATAGAAAATGACAAGATGACAAACAAGATACCAGTGGAAGACGGACAGCGTGTGTGTTGCTCGAATCCAATGAAAAAAAAAACATATTTTGTTATGTTTTTATAACTCGATAAATAGTTTTTTTGTGTCGTTCTTGTCAAATCGAATTAACATTTCCGAGGAGGAATGTCTCTGGACAGCCCTCAGCCCTTACCTCGTTGCCGCGGGAGCATCGTGGCGAGGGGATCTCGAAGACGGGCCAGCCGATGCGGGACAGGTCGTGCAGGCCCAGCACCGTGGCCATGACGCGCAGCTTCTGGTTGAGGTCCTGGGTGATGTTGAGCCACAGGCAGAGCGCCTGCACCCTGCCCTGGAAGTCCCTGGCCGCGTACTTCTCATAGTCCTTCTGCAGAGCCTGCAGAGACGGGTACAGAGCCTCCACCGACTCCAGGAGCTCCATCACCCTCTTCACCTGAAGGGAGGGGGGGGGGGGGTCTTTAAATATCATATATTAATGAATATTAATATATTCTGCAGAGCCTGGAGGGACGGGTACAGAGCCTCCACCGACTCCAGCAGCTCCATCACCCGCTTCACCTGTAAGGAGGGGGGAAGTCTTTAAATATCATATATTAATGAGTATTAATGTATTCTGCAGAGCCTGCAGAGACGGGTACAGAGCCTCCACCGACTCCAGGAGCTCCATCACCCGCTTCACCTGTAAGGAGGGGGGAAGTCTTTAAATATCATATATTAATGAATATTAATATATTCTGCAGCGCCTGCAGAGACGGGTACAGAGCCTCCACCGACTCCAGGAGCTCCATCACACGCTTCACCTGTAAGGAGGGAACCAGAAGAAGTCTTTAAATATCATATATTAATGAATATTAATATATTCTGCAGAGCCAGAGACGGGTACAGAGCCTCCACAGACTCCAGCAGCTCCATCACCCGCTTCACCTTTAAGGATGAACTCTGCTAGCGCGTACTCCTGTTCCTTTTTAATTGTTGTAATTGATTCCAACTCTGAAAACACTTGTTGCATCGAGGGCAGCCATGTTGTTTTGAAAATGCTGCTGGACGATATCACGATAAATTTAAATCTCCACGATACGATTACCGTCATTCATTCATTCATAACCTTTATTTAAACTCAGAGTATAATTGAGTCAAGCCCTCATTTGCAATATAGTCGAGATACAATACATTAACAACAGCAATATTAAAATATAAATCAGAGGACAACATACAAAAAATAAAAAAATAGGCGATCTACAAGCTCACAACGCGACACGCTGTGAGCTTGTAGATCTGCTATTTTTGGGCAAGCGTTCCTCCCCAGGACAATGGATTGTGATTATCGCGATAATATCGTAAATCCCAATTTATTTTGTCACAGTAATAATAATGGTGATATGAAATGTTGGTCCCATCCCTCCTCACCTGCTCGAAGGCGAGGCGCTGGCGCAGCAGGTGGTCCCTGCACCCCGTCCCGGAGCCCAGGGGCTCCGCTGCGTTCATGGTGGGAGGGGTACAGGCGCTGAAGCCCCAGGGGTCCACGCCGCAGTGGTTGGTCTCCGCTACGGAGGCCGCCTGGATCCGCTCCTCCTCCTCGCCCCCCAAACACAACGCCAACGCCTGGTCCCGGGGACTGGACTCAGAGACCGGGCCCCCCGCGGACCCCCCGCCAGAGCTCAGGCTGTCGTAGTTCACCTATGGAAAAATACAATATCACCATATTTTTCCAAGCAGTATTCACGATAGACGATCTTATCACGATTCCCTTTCGTGTTGGTTTTTATGGTTATTTTTCAAGTTACTTAACAGTACAACCACCTACAAGGGAACAAAAAACTACAAGAAAAAGGAGTAACAGACCATTTAGACCAGTGGTCCTCAAAGTGGGGTCCAGGGACTCTCTTGGTTCCTTTTGGGAGGTCTAAATTGACCCTTACAAGTATGTAACTCTGACAGTATACAAATGAAACCAAATGGATTTGGTTTCATTTGTATACTGTCAGAGTTAACACTAATAGTGCCTCTTAATCTGAAGGTTGCTTGGTGCCTCGGTGCCACGCCGTTTCCTCCATAGGCCGCCGCTATTATTTTGAAGGGCTGGAAGGGGGTTGTTTTTGTTTTTTTGGATTATCACTTGACGGCAACGATTACGTCATCTAGTCACATGACAGTGTGAGCCCAGAAGAGAACATGGCTGCGCCCAGCGTTTGTGTACAGTATGGAAGAGTGGAGACCATCCTTTGTATAAGAATGTCCCTTTTGGAGAAAATGAGGTCTCTTTATGGGCCTCTCAATGGATTTACTATGGAGGACGTTAACTTCGCGTGCACGCCCGACGTGCGTTGTAAACAAATCGCGGACATTACCGATGCGGGCGGGACCGGAGCGACGTACAGTAAGTAATAATATCTTTACTGTATATACAGTAAGATTGACAGTCCTCACCGTCAACGGCGCCATGGTATTAACCCTTTCAATGACGGTGAGCGCCGTCAACAGCAGCAGAACAGTTAAGGGGAGACCTTGACATTTTAAGGTTTGAGACCTACTGATTTAGACATCACATGCTACCAGGCAGGCTACTAGGGGTGGACATGGTTAAAGAAAAACCCAGAACAAATGCAGTATGCAGATCTGTAATGTACAGGGCAATTATTATATGGAACACGTTAACAACTATGATCACTGAAGCACCCAGTAAGGCTAGTTTTAAGAGACTCCTTAAAAGACATTTGACTAATTATCCTCATTTTAGTTTAAATGAACTGACCTGTAGTTGGTTTTTATTGGACTTTTATTGTCTTGAATCTTTTTTTTTTTTTTGTAAGACTGTACATGTTTTTATTGTATTGTGTTGTTAACTCTTACTGTGCCAATCCCGAACTAGTTCGGCTTTATTTGTCCTTATCAGGGTGCAGATACCGAACTAGTTCGGCTTTAAAAAAAAAAAAAAAAATTGTAAAGATTCCCGCTTTCGAGCCGCGCCGCCGGCCGTCATCTGTTTACACGGCCCGCGAGAGCGTTGCGCCGCCGATATTTACCATCCACTCCAATGCAATCCAGGATCTTTAGAGCTCATTTTCTCTGTTCCATGCATATCCTTGAGGTGTGCAAGGTTTAATCATGGCTAAATTAAAAAAAAAAAAAATAGGGCTTCTAAAATGCTTGGTAGCCAATTGCTAACTTCAAGCTAACTTCATCCTGTTCCTGTACATGAACAAAGGAAAGTGTTCAGGCGAGTCATGGCTGCACAGGGCTTGTGCATATACCAGCACTTGTCTATGTAGCATTCTATGGCCATTGGGCGCCCTCTAGTGGTGAAAAGGTGGCACAGAATGAGTTAAGTATTGTATTATGTATTGTTTTTTTGTGGACCCCAGGAAGAGTAGTGGTGGCAGGGGATCCGTATGAATAAAGAATAAAGGCCAAAGTGCAGGTTTAAATGAACTCTGCATTTAATCTCTATATTAATAATTCAACAGGATTTTTTACAAGGCTCCCTCATGAAATGCATATGGTGTAGATATTGTATCGTCTCAACGATATTTATCACCCTATCGCCCTGCCCTACCTTGAAGTGCAGGACCTCGTTGATGATGTCGGGGATGGCCTGGCGGGCGGTGAACAGGTACAGGTCCTGGTCGCCGGTGGAGCGCCGCGCGTGCCAGGCCTGCAGCTCCAGCCAGATCACCTCGTTGTTGTGGCCGAAGGAGGCCATGTTCTCCAGGCCCCGCTGCTCCTTCTCCTTCCTCTTGGAGGACATGGAGGTGAGCTTGAGCAGCAGGCGCAGGGTCTCGAAGAACTTGAGGCGGTCGGCGGGGCAGTCGGTGCGCGAGGTCTGCCGGTGGGTGCTGCGCGCCATGGGGTGGGGCATGGTGACGGGCAGCTTGCCACTGCTGCAGCCCAAGCTCAGGTAGTGCTTCCTGGGGATTTAGGGGTGTTGTTAACAATACATTTGGACCTGGCATTATTTTATGCTTTAAAGGAGACATCCAGACCAAAACACATGTAGGGTTAAATCTGCCTTTTATCATACCCCTTCATACCTGCTTTAGTCGATTTTTTTCATAGCTGCCCCTGTTGCTAGATTTCGGCTGCCCCTGTTGCTAGATTTCGCAGGCTCTCTCATAACTAACACAGTGGATTGTCCTTAGGCAAGTGCGGTCATTTCTTGAGCTTCAAAGTTAGTATTTTTTTTATTGGATTGTGTTTACACAACGTCCTGAGACGAACCACACCGCTGTTTTGACCTCACAGGCACCCTTACTTGTCAAACAGACCCCTCCCTCCCTCCCTTTCTAGCCTCTCCTCTCCCTGCTCTGGTGCAGAGCAGAAGCCGTTTGACAAGTAAGGGTGCCTGTGAGGTCAAAACAGCGGTTTGGTTGGTCTCAGGACGTTGTGTAAACACAATCCAATAAAAAATACTAACGCTAAAGAAATGACCGCACTAGCCTAAGGACAATCCACTGTGTTAGTTATGAGAGAGCCTGCAAAATCTAGCAACAGGGGCAGCCGAAATCTAGCAACAGGGGCAGCTATGAAAAAAATCGACATTTTGACGATAAAAGTCGTCAAAATGTGTGCAAATCTTTGAAAGTATGCATTTTTAAAGCGTACATTTGTAACTCAAATGTTGCTTCTGGGTGGGTGTGTGTGTGTGTGGGAGGGGGGGGGGGGGGGGGTGTCCCTGGAACTAAATATTTTGAGATAGGGATCCGTGGCCAAATATATCTATCATTTTGGGGGTCCTTAACATGAAAAGGTTTGAGAACCACTGACATAGAAATATAGCTTTTTCTTTTTTCTTAGAAGGATTTAGAAGACACTTAGATTCGGGCCAAAATATTCAAAGACAAATGTCCATGTCATGATTAATAAAAAAAAATAGCAGATATATAAGCTTGCTGTGAGCTTTTATATCTGCTATTTTTAATTACCGGTAATAAAATTGCTAAATACAAGTACTTAGTTTCCATACAATCGACTATTTGCATTGCTAAACAATTCGATACCGATTATTTGCATTGTAAACTGATACAAAGCCAAACCAGCGGTATGATATTTTGCTGTGTGCATACCTATATAGTAGATTGTTGCAAATTAAAAATAATTTTTTCAATTCAGTTACTATATTTGTTTCAACCCCTACCTGGGATCCATGTTGAGGGCACCGAAGGGGCTGGACTTGGACAGCGGGTCCAGCATAAAGGCGCCTTCGAAGGTCTTCTTGTGGTCTCTCTCAGTGGAGCGCAGGGCAGAGCGGTTCTTCTTGCCCTGCTTGTAGCTGTGGCCTGCTTCCTCCGGGACCTCCGGAGGCCTGGGACTCTTCTCTCTCTGGCTCTCTCTCTGGACAGACAGGCTGTGATCCGCTGAAATACACACATCATCCCACCTCAATCAGTACGGTCATCGCAAAAAGTCAAAGCACAGCTCTTCTTAAAACAGTTCTTCTTTGTCATCATATGTACTTGTTGTACAACAACTTCAGCCACAAGGCAGACAAATGTTTACATGTCCTCTCCGGAGCCGGGTTCTATTCTGGTGCGTCGATACGCTGCAGAAACCATCCAACATGAGGGGGATGTTGGAGTAGAAAGTGAACATATTTGTTTTACTTCAAACTGGAGTGCATGTAGTATGTATGTGTGTATGTTTGTTTTCACCTGTTTTTAAATAGATGATGTGAACAGGCAGACTTCGCCTAATGCATGGCTTGACATTAAGGCTTGTCCTGTTGTCCGGGACAAGTAATAAAATCTTCCGGACAAGCTCATTAATAATGTACTTGTCCGTTGGACAAGTGGCTCTTGGTTTAACTTTTTCTGTGACGCTCCTATAAGCTTTGTGCTGTATGCAGACTATAGAGCATCGCACTGGGCGTGGTTTACTGGTCCCGCTAAAAAATATCCTGTTAGTTTTCCTCATAGACTTTCACGAAAATATTTATAACGATTACATTAAGCCTAGAACCAAGCCATCCAGGGTTGCAGTGAATCATGACCATAAACCCTTTGTTTCTATGAAAAGAACATTTAGAAAATCGCTAAACAAAGGGTAGTTATTAAATGTAGTATATCAAATAATTTAACATTAAAATATGTTTTCACATAGGATTTAAGGTTTTATGGTCATGAATCATGATTCACTGCCATCCTGGATGGCTTGGTTCTAGGCTTAACATAATTGTTATAAATATTTTTGTAAAAGTCTATGGGGAAAATGAATGGGAGGTTTTTTAGTGGGACCAGTAAACCACTTCCGCTGCGATGCTCTATAGACTGACCAACCATACTATGGAGTGGAGGGAGCAAGAGGGGTCGTTAGCAGTCCTTTTGTTATTCATTCTATTTCAATGTGTGACTCCTATATGCATGCATTTAAGAAATAAATTACAGTGAAATATCTCATCTTTGTGCCTCATTTGTGCCCGGACAAGTGAATGGGAAATGTACTTGTCCAAAGGACAAGTGACTCAAAATGTCAAGCCCTGCCTAATGCGCTGCACCAGAGACGCTTTCAGTGTGTGGAGGCCGTCCACTCACCCTTGTTGGGAGAGCGCCCAGCGGTCCTGGCCTGGCTGTTGCGCTGGTGCTGGTGTTTGCCGGACATGCGTTTCATCTGACGGGGGGTGCAGGGAGGCGACGCGCTGTAGAGAGCTTCCTCTTCTTCGCTGGGACAGTCCCAAGATTCCTCCACGTCAGAACCTGCCTGGGACGCATCTTTCAGAGGGTTGGCTTGCCTGGGAAGGAAGGAACAGCAGCTTAACGTTACTGACGGGGCTCGACGGGGGCCAGGAGGACAAAACTACTTATCGTCGTTGTCGGGTGAAAAAAACCTTGTATGTCCAAACCTGTTCGTTTTGCATTTATCATTTAAAAAACGATTTAAACTAGTGAAAACAGCCGATCTACAAGCACACAACGCCTCGCATCGCGAGGCGTTGTGTGCTTGTAGATCTGCTGTTTTCACTACCTTTGTGCGATGGCCTTGTATGATGAAGCAGGGCTTTACTTTATGAAAAAACGTACGAATTTGAAACTTGGAGATACGAGGTTTCTGCCCGACAGTGACGATATGTTAAGGTTAGCATCACACTTACACACTGACTGCAACAACATGCAAGGTTTTTTACTTAAATTTTGAAAACATGATTTTGCAACAAATTTTTCACCCGGTGTCAATTATCTAATGTAATCCTGGGCGCTACACTCCCTCTGCCAACCTGGGGAGAGCAACGGACTGACCTCATGCTTCCTTCTATGCATGAGGAGTCCAAGTCGCTTCTTTTCACCTGACAAGGGGGAGTTTCCCCGGTTGGACGTAGCATGTGGAAGGAACACATTATTCCAACCAGTTCCTTTCCCCTCCATCAGGCGCCCCGGCTGGCCAGGGGGAGGCAGTATAGAGACCAGGATTACTGCATGTTTTTGTGAGGGTACCTACCCTAAGAGACACAGGGAGAACATGCAAACTCCACACAGAAGGGCCCTATCGCCAACTCCACCTAGGGTATGGGCGCTGATGACACGGAGGAGAGAACACGCCCCCAGCGCCCACAGTGTCCCCCAGCGGGAATCGAACCCAAGACCTTCTAGCTGTGATGCGACACAGACAGCACTACTGACTGCGCCACCGAGCCCCCCTACAACAACATGCAATGTTCAAAGACAAAGTGATTTCATTATGTTATTGTGTTATTACCAAACTGCTGCACAGTAAAAATCCCAGTTTACGTGTTGATTCTGTTGAAAGCTTGTAGATCGGGCAGCTGTTTCCGCTATTTCAAACAAATAATTGAAAGTATAATATTGTGTCACTAAGTTATTTGTCATATTTTTCAAAAGTTGTAAAAAAAAAAAAAAAATTGTATTAAAACATCCAATGCCAAAAACAAAATTAAATTGTTGATTGCAATTCTTTTGAGTGACAATTAATCGTCGACTTAATCGTGACAAAAGCTCTATTTGTGACAAAGCATAAAGCTGTAAACACTGCATTTTTATACAGGCTTAATTGACACAGATCCCAGTGTACACACGAGGTCAGACAGTGAGAGGACTGTTTGACCCATAACAGAGTGCAGCTGGTGTGTGTGTGTGTGCGTGCGTGCGTGCGTGCGTGCGTGCGTGCGTGCGTTCGTGTGTGTGCGTGAGTGTACTAATGGTGCCAGCAGCAGGTTGCAGAGGATTCCCAGCCCAGACCAAAGGTCTGCTGTTCTGTTCTCTTACTGCAGCTCCTCCAGCAGCAGACTGATGACTGCTCTGTCCTCTGGAGCCTGGCTGGCTGGCTGTCTCCTCTGACAGCACACAGTCTAAGGCTGGCTGTCTCCTCTGACAGCACACAGTCTACCATGCAGACACTCTGCAGTCTGCACACCACAGAGTAGGGATGATGGGACGATATGAAAATGTCATATCACGATTATTGTGACAAAATAAATCGCGATTTACGATATTATCACGATAATCTAAATCCTTTATCCTGGTGCGGAACATTTGCCAAAAAATAGCTCTACAATAGATCTACAAGCTCACAACGTGTCACAACGTGTCACAACGTGACGCGCTATTTTTTGGCAAAGACATTTGATAGGAGTGAAAAAAGACTGTATCAAGTACGTATATTATAAGTACCTTTTACCATTCTAGAGGGTTTAAGTGGTACCGGATATGCAGCTCGGCAAATAAAAGGTGAATTGATCCCAGTGCATGACGGAGGACGATATCACGATAAATTAAATCTCTGCGATACGATTATCGCGGGTGATTTTTTTCACGATAAGCGATGATATCGCGCATCGTCCCATCCCTACCACAGAGGTACTACGCTCTGTCTGCACACCACAGGGGTACAGGAGGACACTGGATACTAAGTCGCGGCTCGTAAACCTCACTTGGTCTTCTAAGTAAACACGACTGCTCAGCCAAAGACTCTCGCTCTCCACCGAAAGCCTGATTTATACTTGGTTGCAGGCTTGCAGCATCACGTCTCGCACTCGATAATAGACGCTAATAATACAAGCTCACAACAAGGCAGCGATGTGCTACGACTCTACAAGTTTGTTTTTCTGCAGGCAGGACTACCGGCACGGTCGGAACTAAGGATAAATCACTTGTCTTGGGGCGGCAGTGGCTCAGTGGTAGTGAAACCGTCATTAGAACACGCAGGGTTCCCAGTTCGATCCCGGGCTCCCCCAGAGTTAGTGTGGAAGAGTCCTTGAGCAAGACTCTGAACCCCTAGTTGCTCCCGGTGAGCAGGTTGGTGCCTTGCATGGTTTCCTCTGCCATCGTGCCATAATGAATGTGTGTGTGAATGGGTGAATGTAATGAATGTGTGTGTGAATGGGTGAATGTAATGAATGTGTGTGTGAATGGGTGAATGTAATGAATGTGTGTGAATGGGTGAATGTAATGAATGTGTGTGGATGGGTGAATGTAATGAATGTGTGTGTGAATGGGTGAATGTAATGAATGTGTGTGTGTGTGAATGGGTGAATGTAATGAATGTGTGTGTGAATGGGTGAATGTAATGAATGTGTGTGTGAATGGGTGAATGTAATGAATGTGTGTGAATGGGTGAATGTAATGAATGTGTGTGTGAATGGGTGAATGTAATGAATGTGTGTGTGAATGGGTGAACGTAATGAATGTGTGTGTGAATGGGTGAATGTAATGAATGTGTGTGTGAATGGGTGAATGTAATGAATGTGTGTGTGAATGGGTGAATGTAATGAATGTGTGTGTGAATGGGTGAATGTAATGAATGTGTGTGAATGGGTGAATGTAATGAATGTGTGTGTGAATGGGTGAATGTAATGAATGTGTGTGTGAATGGGTGAACGTAATGAATGTGTGTGTGAATGGGTGAATGTAATGCACAATCTCTGTAAAGCGCCTTGGATAAAGGCACTTTATAAATGCACAATTTACCAATTTGTCTTACGCCGTTGCAGCGATAACGTGAAATATGCACTGATGATTCAGAATCAGAAGATCAATTTATTACAATAATATTATCATGACGTTGTGTATGTTAGTAAAGCTTGTGGAACGCGAGAGATACGGACAATCGGGGGGTAACAACAGAGACAACCCGTTGACTGTTGCAAATCTCAAATTTTCTGAAGGCCGGTGGTGAAGTGCAAAAAAAGCGCTAGCAGCCGCCAGCCGGTAGCAGAAAGAGAGCATACTAAAACTAAACCAATCTCCACACACACTTCCTTCCTGGTGGGGGGGGGGGGGGGGACAAAAGAATAACTAAATAAAGAATGCCAGCGGTGGGCACGCCTTTTCAGATTACAATGTCAGAGCTTTGTGCCCTAAAGCTTTTCTGAGGGCTTTTTAATAGGATTAGAGGGGAGGGGAGGGTCCCGGGGGGGGGGGGGGGGGGGGGCTGACCCCGCCGGAATAAAACAAAGAACGGGGAAGAAGACGGAGGGTGTCTGAAAACCAACATTTCTATACGGCCGGTCAGGCACCGTGCGCCATGGCATCGATCATGAAGCTGAAAGGCATTCCCCTGCACGCGTCACCCTCTGTGTGTGTGTGTGTGTGCGTGTGTGCGTGTGTGCGCGTGTGCGTGTGTGTGTGTAGGGCCGGGTTGAAAGGGCTGGTGCCTTGACAGGGGTGTCACACCAGACTCTGGCCCCTGGGGTACAAGGATTCACTGTGGGCCCCCCCCCCCCCATGAATGTTCTTCATTACACATTATTTTGTGAGTCAACCATTGAAAAATAGCAGATCTACTGCCGAGTGCCGCGGTGCGAGCTTGTAGATCTGCTATAAAAAAAAAAAAAAAAAAAAAAAAAAAAAAACGTGAAAAGTTTGTGCAAGTCTTTGATTATTTCAAAAGGTTTTTCGAAAAACCTAGATTTCTATGTCAGTGGTGCTCAAACCTTTTCATGTGAAGGACCCCCAAAATGATAAAGGTATTTGGCCACGGACTCCCATCCCATCTCAAAATATTTAGTTCCAGGGACCCCCCAGAAAAGAAAAATTGAGTTACAAATGTTCGCTTGAAAAATACATTATTATAGCTTTTGCACACATTTTCACGACTTTTCAAAAGGAGCAGATCTACAAGCTTGCAGCCGCGCTGTGAGCTTGTATATCTGCTATTTTTCAATAGTATACAACAGGGGTGCCCAAAAGGTAGATCGTGATCTACCAGTAGATCATCAAGGGTGTGCAGGTAGACCACATGACATGCCTCTAAAAATATATAATTCAAATATAAAAAGAATATGTCAATATGACATCAAGAAGGGCCTGTCAGCTCCATTCATGGCTTCTAAAGTAGGCACACTTTTTTCAAGAGTCAGTAGCATTACAAAGAACCCCAAAACCTACCACTTCCATACAGAATGGGATGAAGACATTTCCCCCAGTATTTCCCATTTATTTCCCCCTTACAGTGTGTTTGTCTAAAATGTAACGCCAGTGCTGCTATTCCAAAGCCCCCCTCAGGCCCTCAGCTAAAACATTTTGGATCGGTAGATCATGTTGAGCTAGTCATTTTAAAAGTAGATCACACGTCAAAAAAGTGTGGGCACCCCTGGTATACAATAATGAAGGGCCCTCCACCTTGGGCCCTAGTAACTCAGTCCCACTTCCCCCCTCCCCCCCCCCTCCCCTTGTGACGCCCCTGGGTGCCGGATCGCTTTCACAGGACGGACGGGGGGCTAATCTGGAAATCACTTCAGCCAAAAGCTTTTCACTGGAAGAAAGGGAGACACATGGAGAGGCAGCGCACATACAGGCCCCTACTGCCCATCTGCCCGGCTCCAGAGTAGTGCACTGCACACACACACACACATGCACGTGCACGCACTCGCCCAAACACACACACACACACACACACACAGTCCCCTGGGAGCTGTGGCAGAAACTGCAGAAAAGGGGGAAAGACACCTGCTGCAGAGCCACTGCTGGCCTTGACATGCACCAGGACTCCAGATTCAACACATTGTTTCTTTCTACACCACCAAGCATATTGTTATTACAATTATTGCATATTATATGTTTGCTGCATTGTCTGAAGGAAGCTTGAACATTAATACGTTTTAAATAGGGAATGCACAGAACATTCTACACAATAAATAAATATTGTGTTTCAAATAACTGCTCTCAATATGGACCCTTATAGGTGTTGCCATAATCATGTAGAGGCACAGCCATGACAGGAATGGTACAAAAAAAAGAAGAAAAAGGGTCAAATATTCTGCCATTCAGTATTCGGTTTTTCTTGTATATTCGCTATTCGGCCAAGAATTCTCCAATCAGTGCAACCCTAGTTTTAAAAACAAAGGGATTCTATGGCACGGTGCATTCTATAGTCCGGTGCGTCACAGGAGTGGAGTTGCAAAAGAGAGAGAGACATTGGAGCAGCTCGGACAATTAAAGCCTTTTATTTAAGTGCTAGTGCAAAATATTGTGACTTGAGGTTTCCTTGCTACTTGCATCTTCATCAGAGTACAATTCTGGACTGGGAGGAAGATGCAGCAGCAGCAGCTGAACATCAGTCATTATTTTTGTGTACTAGCACCTAAATAAAAGGCTTTAATTGTCTGAGCTTCTCCAATGTCTCTCTCCTTTAGCATTTAGGCCAAGAATTATTTTATACTTTAACTATTGAAAAATGGCAGATCTACAAACAAGCTCACAGCGCTGCGCAAGTCTTTGAATATATCTTTTTAAAGGCGAACATTTGTAACTCAAATATTTGCTTCTGGGTTGGTCCCTGGAACAACATATTTTTAGTTTGGGGGTCCTTGACATGAAACAGTTTGAGAACCACTGAAGACATTTATAGAATCGGGTCAAAGACATTCAAAGTCTTGCACAAATGTTGAAGGTTTTTCAAAAATAACAGATCTACAAGGTAGTAGATCTGCTATATTTTAATAGTTAAAGCATAAATGAATGGTTAAAGTGGTCCAAATCTAAAGTGGCACAGATTTGCGACAGGCCTAAATGCGTTAACAAATACTTTGTACTCCTATTCTTTATTAGGATCCCCATTAGCTTCCACAAAGTGGTCACAAGTCTTCCTGAACAGACAATAGTAAAAATGTTGCTATCTAGAATAGACGAAAATCTAGTTAATAGCAAAGATAGTGAAATCGCTCTGCATATAAAAAACAGAGACAACAATAACCAATACTCACAAATACAGTGTTTTCACAAAATACATCAATAAAAATAAGGTACAAAAATAGAAAAAACACAATTACATCTATGTAGGACTAGGAAAGTCTTAAATTTATAGGGAGCATATTCCAAGCTGAAAAAGCTCTATGAAGAACAGTTCTCAGCATACTATTCTGGTTGTGGCTTGGCACCTCCAGGTGACCTGAGCTCACTTCTCATGTACCTGTACTACCTGTCTACAAGATAACAATAAAGCACGACCTCTCTTTTTTTAAAGGAAGGGAATGTCTCTAAACAACACACAACTCTTGAATAAAGCAACACTGTAGTGCTTCTGTACGAGAAGCTGTGCAGCAGCTTGTTATGTGGTCTCAGGGTGAAACAGGATCCTACCGTGATCCTGTCATTAGCCAGGCACAGTAAATCCTGATTTATATAAGGCCGAAAACAGACGATTTACAAGCTCACAGCGGGGGCGCATTGCGACGCGTCGTGAACTTGTGCGTCTGCCGTTTTCAAGTGCGCGGAGACAGGCGTGAACCGTGCAAACCGGGCTTAAAGCAATCTTGTGCCTGAAACAAGAGGGCATTTATCACGGTGCAGTCAACGACGGAGACGGACTCCTCCTATCAACGCACTGTGGTTTTCTGCATACAACAAGAACGCACAGTCAGCCCTGCACTGCAGAAAGCAAACAGATAAATGCATGTCAATTGTTCCCTATAATGGCAACCCAACCATTTATAAACAACACTCACTGTCAGAGCATGCACACACACACGCACACGCACACACACACACACACACACACACACACACACACACACACACACACACCCTTGCAGCCCGACCCTTGGCTGAGATATTGAATTCTCACATGTCTGTGCCTACGCATGCCAGGGTGTGTGAGTGTGTATGTGTGTGTTGTGGAAGGATGTAAATAGTGCATGCATACGGGGCGGGGTGGGGGGGGGGGGGGGGGGTGGGGGGGACACAGAAAGGTGCTCCCCTGGCCAGAACGAGGTGATTAAATAACTCAGGAATGACTGGCGGAACCGATGACGCCATCACATGCGTGTTGTTTTGTTTGGTCGCTAGGATACGCTTCCAAGTACGGGGCTGTGAGTGTGTGTGAGTGAGGAGCTCGCGCTGCAAAGAAGGGCTACATAAATGTCTCTTCAAGAGTCGAGATCTCTCCTTTTTCCTTAAGATATTCTGCAGGCAACAGCAGCAGCAACAGAGAAAGGCAGTGCTTGCCTTGCCCCCCTCCCCGTGTTAAAACCATGTCTTGTGCCACTAGTGAATTATGGCTGCAGATGGTGTCTGGCTGCTCTCAATGGCTCATCTGATGGCTCATTGAGGTTGTAATAAAGGCCGGTGGAATGCTATGCTACAGCCCCCAGGCTGACTGACTGACGCACACGCACGCACGCACGCACACACACGCACAGGGGTGTCACTCCAAACTCTGGGCCCTGGGTACTTTATAACTATTGAAAAATAGCAGATATACAAGCTCACAGCCGCGCTGCGAGGTTTTTTTTGAAAAACCTATGTTTACCATCTCAAAACATTTAGTTCTAGCGACCTCCCCCCAGAAGCCAAATTTGAGTTACAAAATAATGTTCACTTAAAAATACATACATTCAAAGATTTAAACACATTTTCACGACTTTTGAAAAATAGCAGATCTACAAGCTCGGCATGGCGGCATTCGGTGGCCGCGCTGTGAGCTTGTATGTCTGCTATTTTTCAATAGTTAAAGCACAAAATAATTAAGGCCCCTCCACCGCCCTAGTAACTCAGTCCCACTGCCCCCCCCCCCCTTGTGACGCCCCTACACGCACGCACACGCACACGCACACACACACACACACACACACACACGCACACACACACACACAGAGCATAATAAACATCACAGAATCCAGTCTCTTCTGCAGAACGATCCGTGGCAGCAGTGAAACTCAGGGACGACGAGAGGGAGTCAGAGCAGAGGGGCACTGACCTTTGACACCCAATCATCCCGACCATTGTACGAGGCGGGGGCTCTCTTTTGTACCAGGGCGACACGTGGCTCGTGGTTGAGGCCCACCTCTGAATGGCACACAGCTGGTCAGTGTGAGCACACTTGCTCACAATGCCCGGACTAAAGGGGATTTTTTCTTTTTCTTCTTTTTTTTTTGATTTTTTTTTTTTTTTGATTAAAGTAGTAAAACTCGCCTTGACTTTTTCGGCTAATCGAATCATTCTGGGTACGACAGCGAAGAGGGGTGATGCTCTTGTATTTTTTTCTTTTTTTTTTGATTGCAGCCTTTTACAAGAAGTATGCATCTGTCTCCAATTTCCCAGAGCAATTAGCCCGGTGACGCATCAAGAAATGCATGCAAACCTTTACACGCTGCAGAATGCACACAATTCATGCATAAAAAAGGTGCGTTGCACGAGAGACAGTGCTGCTAGATATAATGTCCTCCTGCATGATTTCTGAGTAAACGTGAGCAGTCTGACCTACCATGGGCCTCTGGAGAGAACAAGCAGTGCTAAAGGCAGTCAGCCAGCCGGGTTGGTTGGTGTCTGCCACAGGCAGCAGCAGGCTGAGTGAGTGAAGGAGGGGGGGGAAAACAAACGCAGGGAACAGGACAGACTTGACCCCACCCTATTCAAGGAACACAGTGACAACAACGCCAAAGAGAGTCGGACCTCCCAGCCCCAGCCACTCCTGCGTGAGCAGCACGTGCAAGGCATAAAGAAAACCAATGCTACCGAACAAGACTAGCTTTTATTCCTGAAGACGACCCCATTCCACATGGCAAAAACAATATTATATTCAGAAAATGCAACACCTCATTTTCAACCCATTTAAAGAAGGACCAGGTCTTGTAAATGCATTCAAATTAACACCAGGAATCAAGCCTCAGCCTAAATAAAAACAAAACGTGCTTTCAGGAACATAGTCTGTTGACAAGCACAAGGTCCCTCTGCAAACCCACATGAACCTGCGTGAACCCACGTGAACTAAATGAAGACGTGCGCACGTGAACCCACATGAACTGAGCGAAGACGTGCGTGCATGCATGCAGACAATGTGCTGCAGTGCAACGTGAAGTACATAATGACGGCCCTTCAGCTTATATCACTTCTACCCTAAATAACAATGTGTGCACGTCGAGGCGACTCGGTGTCTGTTTGCAGCAGCCAAGCCAGCGCAGTCACGAGAAGCACCCAGGGTTGTTGGGTGGTTCACTGACTGGCACATGCAAGCAGGATTACGTCATCAGATTATGAAAAGTAACTACGTCAGACCATGCATATGTACCAATGATGTTATAGAGTTACATTGTCATGGGAAGCTAGAAGTGATGTGTGGTTCATGAGTGATTTGTTCATCAGAACAAATCACAAGAATGATTCATGAACGATTCGTTCATTTCCTTGAACTGTTACGTTCGTGCTTTCGTTCATACCCCCCCCGTCTCCTCCCCCTAATAGCCCTCGGCACACTGGTAAATGGTAAATGGTGCATTTGTATAGCGCCTTTATCCAAGGCGCTTTACATAGATTGTGCATTACATTCATCCATTCACACACAAATTCATACACCGATGGCAGAGGAAACCATGCGCAGCACCAACCTGCTCATCAGGAGCAGTTAGGGGTTCAGAGTCTTGCTCAAGGACTCTTCCACACTAACTCTGGGGGAGCCTGGGATCGAACTGGGAACCCTTCGGGTACCTTGTCTGTGTTCTAATGACAGTTTCTCTACCCCTGAGCCACTGCCACCCCTGTAGCATCATCCCTATACTGGGGAGGCGAACATTTAGGAGACATGATAGATCTACAAGCTCACAATGCCAAGACATTTGCTGTACTGGGGGAAAGTGGAAGTGAATCAGTATAGAGCCCTGGTTGGTGGAACCCGGTCAATGAAGTACATATATAGGGTTTAAAATAACTTTCATGTGCAGTTCTCTGCACATCACATCCATACACTAATGAACCAACAAGCATTTAAACAACTTCTGTGGTTTACAATCTGCAGCCATACATTACCATCCATTACCCTTGCACCTTATGTCGACATTGTCCCCATTTACCCATACGTTTATCTAACTATTAATTTACCAAATGTCAGTGTCTGCAGCATGCTGACATCACTGATACCAAACAGTGTCACCACTAGGGATGTGCGCGTGTATTCGGTTATCCGATTACACGGTTTGTAAACCACTATTCGTTTTGAAAATACAATTCGATTATTCTATTAAATATATTTTTAATTATTGAGATATTAACTTTATTAAACATTTAAATTCTGCGCCCATATTACTGTCTTGTCTTAATAAAATGTTACTTTTTAACAAGCAAATTAAGCATTCCCTTTGTTGATTTGCACAGCATGACTGTCTGTGTCACAGTCTGACTGTTGCGCGCTGTGGTCAGTGGTCGCGCTGACCTGCAGTGAGTGTGCATGGCACTGCACGCAGCCACACACCAAGCAGCCTGTCCGCTGCGCGAGTAAATTAATAGCAATTAAGCGACGTGTATCTTAAGATACTGGATGTGAATCACTCGTTACCTCGAGTAGGATAGCCTGCACACTGCATCTGTGATCCGGTCCATGAATTAATCCATATTTTGGGGTGAGAACAAGCCAAGGAGAATGCTTAATCATACATAGGCT
The DNA here is from genome assembly GCF_963921795.1 of Nannobrachium achirus. Classification (NCBI taxonomy): domain Eukaryota; kingdom Metazoa; phylum Chordata; class Actinopteri; order Myctophiformes; family Myctophidae; genus Nannobrachium; species Nannobrachium achirus. Next base: position 6,817,096 of record NC_137833.1, on the reverse strand, counting down.
GAGAATGAATGGAATACCATTATGTAGCTAACTTTGCAGAGAACAGAGCTGTTGCTCAGTTAGTATAGCGACTCCAGTCAGAGCTGTTGTAGCGACCAAGCTGAGACTGATGCACTAATTATTGATCTGACTTAGATTCACGCAATGACGTAATTGATTAATTTGAGCAAGATTTCAATATTATATAACATTTTAAAAGGCTTTTATATACTCTTTTTGATACTTTTTTCAAACGAGGTTTGCCTTAATAGATCGAAGTGCTCAGTTTTGGCTATTTTCTGTGTGAAATTACAATAAAACAACAATAAATTTTCGAATAGTCGAATATTCGTTTACAAAATTGTCGTGTACACGTCAGTGAAATTAGTCGCTAGGAACATCCCTAGTCGCCACCATGGTAACAGCCGCAAGCTGAAATTATGCCCAAATTTGGAGATGACGTCCGCCATCTGTCTGCATGCTGACATCACTGATAATAAACAGTGTCGCCACCATGGCAACAGCCGCATGCTGAAACAATGCCTACATCACAGACAGGTATTGCACAACTGGACATCAAAACTGGACGTCAATGGCGACTGTTCTGCCCAACGGGCACCAGTCTGGGTTCTCCAACATTACTTCTGAGACTCCTACATTCAATCCCTCATATACTGTGCAACCTCCCCCCCCCCCCCCCCCCACCCCGGGCACAGGACTAGTGTGCTGTATAAATAACATTGGCAGAGAAAAGGCTAAAGTGAAAGTGCCAGAGTATGAGGGCTGGATTCTTCATTTCCCTTAACGCGACGCGAGGGTGGGCAGTGATAGGATGCAGTCAGGAAACGCTTGAGGAGAGGATCCATCCGTTTAGTCCTCACTGCCTCTGCTGCTGCTGGCAAATGGGGGCATTAATGAGTTCTAGCCCTGGGCACCGCGGAGGCTTGAGGCAGAGCTATCCACTACACACACCACATCCTGAAATCCCTGGAATGCTTGTGGGAGAGAGAACCAACGCTACTGGGCCAAAATGTCTTAAGACTTGAGTTCAAGAGTAAGACACAGTATTGACAAAGGGCCTCTGTCTGTCCCGGCAATGCCTGCTGCAATGGCCCTCGTTTATCAGGCAAGCACCCAATCTGATCTTAAACTGTTACTGCGCTCTTTTTCCCTGCAAAAAAACTAAGTACTGCATGTCACTCTGACCCATAGTTAACATTTTCCCTGCAAAAAAACTAAGTACTGCATGTCACTTTGACCCATAGTTAACCTCCTAATGTGTAGTCTCAGAAAGAGGGACAAGCAGTCCAGTTTGTTGGAGAAACTGAATGACATTAATAGTCTACGTTTTGCACGCATGCATCATCGTAATCATTCATGGCACACTCGTCTCATCAGTTTTTGGGTGAAATGCAATACAGAGAAGCAAGAAGTTCAAATAGCTTGATGTCATGTTTAATTTCCTCCACAGCCCAATCAACCATTTTTCTGTGGACAATGGACCATGATAATCAAATTTCTAGTTATTACCGTATAAATAAATGTTAGATTTCTTTTGTTATGGTTTTTCTTAATTTTTGCAAACTGATAATGTATTCAATCAATCAAACAAACAAACAATAAGCTCTGTCAAATAACAGTGCACAACTCAAGTTCAACAACCTAATCTATGCATTGGATTTTCTGGATAGGATATTGATCAATGGATGGGGGGTGTGATCAGGTCATGTGATTTTAATTCATGATTCTGAACTGAAGTGGCGTCTACAAAAGGCATGACCGAGTAACGTTGCATTGCATTACACTTTTATCTACACCACAACGTGGTTGGATATCAATGACACTCACAGACAGTCACATGCACAATCATGTGTGTTTGTTTATGTCACTAAATAAGGACAGACAGAGGCGGGAGGTAAGGCCGGGGCAATCGGATAACAAACCGGCTGACATTTATACAAGACGTACTGGAACACTCAACCACAATCCCAGATATTCAGCTGAAATCACACAGCATTGCTGGTCAACTGTGATGATTTACTCGCAGTTTGGAAAGCAACCAAGCAGCAGCATTACATGGAAACTAAGTGACGGGAAAGAGTCAGAAGGAAAGACACAACACCAGATTCCTGGGAGTCCAGTCGCCATGAGTCAGGGGCAAACAGGGGAACGCAGGCATACCAACAGACATGCATTGTTTTTGATATGTTCCCCCCCTCCCTCCCTCCCTCCCCTCCTCCCTAACTGATCTTTACCTCTGAGAGACTATATTCCTGTGCACTGCAGTACATTATCTGCTCCTCTAACAAAGAGCAATTCTTCTGATGTTCTCTAATTGTGCAGACTTCTTGTAAATTAAGCAATGCAGACGTTTTTAACAATGATTTAACTCTTGAGAGCGTAAAAATGAAACTGATAGACCGTTTTTCCTGGGCAGTGCATGTCTGCTTCCCAACAGATGTAGATTAAAAAAATAACAATTCTTCCACATTCTCTAATTGTGCAGACTTCCTGTAAATTAAGTAATGCAGATGTTTAAGGATAATTTAACTCTTGAGAGCGTAAATATTTAACCAAATGGACCGGTCAAGGCCCAAGGGTCCATTTGGTTTCATTTTACGCTCTAAAGAGCTAAAGATCAATAAAAGGGTCCATTTGGTTTTCCTGCGCAGTACAGCCGTGACTGAGATCAATGAAGATCAGGATGATCTCAAGACAAGACGAGCAACAAAAATGCATGTCTTTTGGCAATGCATTCCCCATGGCCTGCCCTGCACACATTTCTACATCTGCACTCTCTAGGCTTATATAATCAATAATTTAACTCTTGATAGCGTAAACATGAAACCAAATGGACCAACAAATGGACCCAAAAGGACATTTGGTTTCATTTTTACACTCTCAAGTCAAGAGTTACAGATCAATAAGGGTCCATTTGGTTTCCTGTGCAGCTGTTGTACTGTGTGACTGGTATCAAGGAGGATATCTTCAATATGATCTCAACTCAAGACAGAACAAGAACAATGCATGTCATGTCTTTTGGCAATGCATTCCCCATGCCCTGCACACATTTCTACATCTGCTCACTGTAGGCTCATAGAATCAGTGCAACTTCTTCCTGCACACACAATCGACACACGCACGCACGCACGCAGCCAGCACTGTGTCAGCACATCATACATGCATGCACAACCTAGCAGCTTCTGCAGCACACACACACACAAACAGAGACAGCAGAGTAGAACAACCATTTGAAGAAACAACAACCCATCAATGATATAAAAAATGATATACATTATAAAAAATAAGGTAAATGCTAAAAAATCTACATGTGCAATGCAGGCAAACAGACAGGGTTTCAAATGACGATCACAACAACAAGATAAAGCAGCAACATCTATAATAATGTAGGATTAAATTAAACAAGCTCCTGTGGTAGCAGGGGCAGAACAGTGCAGCAGCAGAAATGCTGCTAAGCTAAAAAAAAAAAAGCTAGCCAAGTTTATATGCCATCATCAGATGGCTCATAAAAACGCACGCTGCAGTGCGTCGTCACCAAGCATTAAAAGCAATAAAACATAACTAAAAATCCATGATAACAAATCCACACGCACGCCACGCGTGCACAAAAAAGCCCTGAACAATAAACAGCAGCGCAGCAGTCCTAGTTTAGCAGCAGCTTAGCCTCCAGAGGCGTCAATTGGGGTATGGCAAAGCTATGGCAGCTGCCATACCCTGGCTGCAGGGGGGGAAATAATAAAATGTACTGTAATCATGCCTGTTGCTAAGGTATGGCAACATGACTGGTGTCCAGTCATGTTGCCATACCTTAGCCTTTTCCGAAGCGACGCCGCAGCTAGCATTCTGTTCTCTTACATGTTGCACTGTTGTTGGAACACTTGACTGTTATAGGATAATATCCTGGCATTAAAATATCATATTTTTTACCTTTCCATCGGCCGGGCATGGTGCAGCGCCAAGGCCTTTCAGCGACACGGCGAGGCTAGCATTAAGAGTAGAGATGATGTTTGAATTATTGATGCGCGTTTAAATGAAAGCGGTTTGTTGTTTGGTAAAAGTTTGCAAGTTGAAACGCTCTGCTGCTGCAACAAACTGGAGAAGTGCAGAAACACTAGTTTGTACTGAGGGAGCACTATCTGGCAGGAAGCGTGGGGCCGGCGGTCTGCGCCTGCGCACTGCTGGAGTGGTACATTTTTTTGTTTGCCTTTATTTATTTTTTTGTATTTTTTGTTTCTTGCAATTTGATTTTAATTGTTATTTCAAAAACATTCCTAAAAAAAATAGCTAACAATGTCATGAATTTTAAAAAAAAAACCCAATATATTTCATTCATAAATAAAAATCTAGGAAATTCCATCAATTAGATTTATTTTTTTATAGAAGTAGTGAAAATAGCAGATCTACATGCTCACACAACGCGACGCTTCTGCAGTTTACACTAGTTTGGGTCCCGAGCAAAAGGTTTAATTTGTCTTTTGGGTCTACGACCTGAAAGGTCCACAGCGTTATAAAGGAGTTCTCCTTAACGCTATGTCACCGCTCACTGCGGTGGCAGCCCAGGCTGCTCAGCTTCTCGTCTGTATAGTCAAAAATAAAAGATACACTTTGGCTACTCTCCAAAGCAAAGACGGTTCTATGACGTCGAAAGACTACTCGCCTTAGTGGCTATACTCCGAGCCCCCCAACTCACGTCTAAGATACACTCTATGTCCAGAAAATAAAATATTTCACCGGATATTTTAGCTACTCCACAGCGCCCTCTACAGATCTTGTCAATAGAAAATCCCATTGACCAGATTTTCACTTTCCGGTAAAGATATTTTATTTTCTGTCCATAAAGTGTATTTTAGACGTGAAGTGGGGGCTCAGAGTGTTGCCACTAAGGAAAGTAGGCTTTCAACTCCATGAAGCCGTCTTTGTTTTGGTGAATAGCCAAAGTGTATCTTTTATTTTTACTACAGAAGAGAAGCTGAGCAGCCTTTCCTGCGGCACAAGGGGTAATCGGTGACATAGCGATGAGAACTCCCTACCGCCATGGAGACCAGAGCTAGGGCTCACTATTTGGCACGCGAGATGTAGTTCTTTTTTTGTGCGTTCGTCGGTTTTTTTTAGCGTGCTCGGTTTTGCCAACGGGTCTGAGGCCCTAAACTAGATGCAGAATTATAGATGTTCTGCATCTAGCTTAGGGTTTAACTCAAATCTTTGCTCAATCTGGAGGTCCCTGGAGGGCTGGAACAAAATATTTTTAGATGGATGGGGGTCCGCAGCCAAATACATATCATTGTGGGGGGGGGGGGGGGGGGGGGGGGGGGTCCTTGACAAAAATGACATGACAAAGTTTCAGGATTTGGATGACATTTGTAGAATTGGCCTATAATAACAGTGGTAAGGACCCCCAGAATGATATGTATTTGGTCCACGGAGCCCCCCCCCCCCCCCCATCTCAAAATATCTTGTTGCAGCCAAGGACCCCCAGAAGAAAAGATTTTTAGTTAAAAATGTTGACTCTAAATTTGGGTCTATTCTGCATCTAGCTTAAGGCCCCAGACCCGTTGGGAAACGCCAGGTCGCGTTTTTTCTTTTTACCTGCTGGTTGGTTCGGATCCGGAGGAGAGGGGTCCTCCATAGCAGGGCAGGGGGTCCGTGCCGTCAGAAGTGCATGGGAGAAAGCATGTCCGGGGGGCCCCGGGACCACCGTGCACCATCAAGCGTGTGCAAGAGTGTGGGGTTTGCGTGTGTTTTTTGGAGCACTTTTACTGGGATGGTCTGCCGGTGGCAGCAGCAGCACAGTGGAGCTGTCCCTTTCCCTTTGGATGAGAGGTCGCCATCTTTCCAAGAGAGAGAGAGAGAGGCGTCTCTGGTTGCATTGCCAGGGGCGTCACAAGGGGTAGGAAAGTGGGACTGAGTTTACAGGGCCCACGGTGGAGGGGCCCTAGTAACTTTAGCTATTGAAAAATAGCAGATATACAAGCTCACAGCGCGGCACTCAGGTGGAGGGGCCCTAGTAACTTTAGCTATTGAAAAATAGCAGATATACAAGCTCACAGCGCGGCACCGAGTGCCGCGCTGCGAGCTTGTAGATCTGCTATTTTTGAAAAGTCGTGAAAATGTGCGCAAATCTTTTAATATAGCCTATGTATTTTTTAAGTGAACATTTGTAACTCAAATTTTGCTTCTGGGGGGGTCCCTGGAACTAAATATTTTGAGATGGGGGGGTCCTTCACAAGAAAACGTTTGAGCATCACTGACATGGAAACATAGGTTTCTTGGCACACATTTTCACGATTTTTCAAAAATAGCAGATCTACAAGCTCGCAGCGCGGCACCGAGTGCCGCGCTGTGAGCTTGTATATCTGCTATTTTTCAATAGTTAACATTCATGGGGGGCCCGCAGTGAATCCTTGTAACCAGGGCCCAGAATTTGGTGTGACGCCCCTGAGCATTGCTACGGCAACACCGCCAGGGACACTGCTGCGTGCATCTATTCTGCATCTACCCTTTTGGGTTGGGGTCCCCAAATTATTTTGAGGGGTCCCCCAGATGAATAACTTCATGTGCAAGGTTGTTTTCTCACTGTATAGAGGGTACTATCAACACATTTCTAAAGTGACAATTTAAGGACCTTTTAATGCCTCTAAAATGACAAATTAAACATTGGCCACTATGATACCCAAGTACCTGTCAAAATACTTTATAAACGTTAAGGATGTCCATAATTACAACACCAGAGGCAGTGCCACAGATCACGTTCAACCCAGAGTCAACTCAAAGAAAGGGTCGAACTCGTTCTTCTGCTATACCACAAAAATGTGGAATGCCTTACCGAAGGCCATAAAGGAGTGTGGATCACTAGCATCCTTTAAAATTGCCCTAAAAAACCACTTACAGGCAGCAGCCGTTCACAACTGGTAAAAACCTAGCCCAACCCTACCCTCCCTGCCCCTTCCTTGTATATACTGTACATACTGATTGTTTAGACTTACTGTTACCTGCCCCTTCCTTGTATATATTGTATACTGTACTTACTGATTGTATAGACCTACTGTTTTCTTTTTCTTTCTTTTTTTCTTTACATGTCTACTGCATAGTACTGTGTTCTATTTGTCTGTCATTCAATGTTATATGAGATACTTAAATGGTTTCCTGTTGAAATAAGCTTAGTCTTTTCATGGATCTCCTTTTAGTAGACCTTGTACCAGTGAACTGTACCGTCATGAATCTGTACATTTTCCTATGCAAACTTCTAATAAAGCCTTCAATCAATCAAAGGCCAAATTGTGAAATATTAGAGGTAGAAATTGTGAAAAATAGCAGATCTACATGCTCACAAATGCGAGGCGTTGTGAGCATGTAGATCTGCCATTTAGACCCATGTTATACAAAATGTAATGCCTCAACTCTTAGTGCTCATCAGGGTGGGGGTCCCCAGTTAAAAGTTTGTGAAGCACTGATATAGCAACATAATATTTTGTACTTCTTTTTTTAAAAAGAAAACTGTTAGGATTTACAAGACATTTGTAGAATCGGCCTGTATCAGCGGTTCTCAAACTTTGTCATGTCAAGGACCCCCAAATGATGCATTTGGTCACGAGACCCCTATCTCAAAATATTTTGTTCCCTTGACCCCTGGGGGGGTCCCCGGACTCCCCGCCTCCCGGGCCACACTTTGAAAACCAATGCAATAAGAGATTGGTGTGAGGGTCCATTTGCAGACCAATTATGACAAAATATGCTGACATATTTGAAGCTTTAACACTGTGAAATTGAAGATTATAACAGTTTACTATAGAGAGAGAGACAAGAATTAGGCCTAGTAGACCCCTGGTCACTGCACAAACACTATTATTGATTTTAACAGAAAACTGTTTTATTTTATTTATTTCACCCTTTAAGTCGGATTACATGTACCGGTACACACAATGTAGAAATACTAAGTCTGGCATTAAACAAAACACGCTTACACAGTCGCCTAAAGGTACAAAGGTACCATACTGGCATCTAATTACAGTAGCCTAATACATGTAAAAGCGCTCAATATGCAGAGCGGCCCAGTTCACAATCAATCATGAAATTGAAATGTAATGACTCATTACTAATGAGTCATGACATGCATTAAAAAGGGTGCCTGATTACTTTCTTCATCCAGTTCCAGCAGAGAGCTCAGCAGGGCAGTCTGGGTCTCCTGTCTCAGTCAGTCTGGACCCCTGCTGTCCCAATCATCAATTCAATTTCAATTCAATTCAAAGGGCTTTATTGGCATGAGAAAACATACGTTTACATTGCCAAATGCAGAAGTGTACACAATACAATACAATCAGAACAAAATATGTACAGGTGAAAACAGTTTTCATGCATCACGGTAACGTGCAGGCAGAGCAGGGATATATACAATGGTTTTTAAGGTGGTTGGGTTCCATTTGATATCCTTCTCTTATCACAGCAGCTCACGAATCTTGCTGCTGTGTTTGCACATTCTTTTACTTCACCCAGCAGGTATGGGAGTTTTTCGTCATTGGTCATATTTTCAAACTCTCCTTGGGTGGTTATGATCTGTGGGAAGTATGTGTCTCTGATGTCTTGGTACAGCGGACAGGTGGTTAGAAAGTGTAGCTCAGTTTCCACTTCATTTTGTGTGCAGTGGGTGCAAAGTCTGTCTTCTCTAGGGAGCCAGGTATGCCTGTGATGTCCTTTCTCGATTGCAAGACTGTGCTCACTGAGTCTGTACCTAGTCAAGATTTGTCTTTGTTTTGGGTCGGCCACCTTGCTCAGGTATTCTGCCATGGTGTATTCTCTGTTTAGGGCCAAATAAACGTGTGATTCCTAAACCCACCAGGATTGAGTTAAGACCCGCCTCCTCTAAGATGAAAGTGCCCATGAACGTTAGCGCTGCTCGCTCAAGTGCAAAGTACCTACTACCTAAAAAAAACTCGAAACTGACTTAATTGTACTGTGCTTAAAGGGAAAACTTTGTAACTTTGCTAAAGAGAAAAACGTACTGAGAAAGCTATTAATTTGTCACTACTGTGCTCAAAATAAAAACTCTTACTGATTATCAGTTAATTTGTTATGGTTTGGATAGCACAGTTTATTTTGAGCACTGTAGTGAGAAATTAATAGTTGTGCATTGTGCAAATGCAGGCTTTTCTCAAGTACAAGTCTTCATGCCTCTGACTTTATCCACCCTCCATGTGTCAGGCAGGGATTTCAGCCACTCCTGGAAGTCCTCGCGTTTCCGCAAGGCGGGTCTTAACTCAAGCCTGGTGGGTTTAGGAATCACGCAAACAAACATCTCACTTTCTCTGACCACCCACCTCTCACCCCCTCCCAACACCCCCTCTGCTAGGTCAGTGCAGTGGTGGGAAAAGTACTGCAATGTAGAAATACATTGTAGTAAAAAGTCTACATGTAGTAAAAGTCTGATATTCAGATTGACCTATAAAGTAAAAGTACAAAAGTGTTGACCACCAAAGAGACGGGTGACAGCCGGAATGTAGATGCCGGCACCCGGGAGCAGTATTATTAGGGTTAGCGCCCCAGCCTGTGTCTTCCGTGAGGAAGAGGCCCAACAAACCCACGGTGAGGCCTTTAGCAGGGCCAGTCAGGAACCCAATGCTCCTGAATTAAATGTCTGGTACTGGGAGTCTGGTGCAAACACACAGGACCTGGACCTGGTGAGACGTAGGAGGAGCTCGGCCAGGATTCAACCCACAGAGCCTCGTGGTCCTTCCACGCGCCACCTCTCCCAGTCTCGGCAGAGTATAGTTCCAGAGCAGTGGAGTGAATGGCCCTGTCTTTCCCTAACCCTCTAAGGCCCGCATTAAGAAATACTTGAAATAAAAAATTGAAAAAAATCAGATGGTGTTGTAGGAGTCCTATTAAGAGGAAAATGTAATGTTTTTTTCAAAAAAATGTTTTTGTAAGATTTTATAGCCATAAATCAAAAATCATAAATCATGCTCTAATTTACATATGGGTGATATTTTTCAAAATAATAACATATGTACATGTTCTAGACATTCTAATGATCACCAAAAAAAATAGTACAGGCATTTTACTTATGTTTTTTTGAGGTATAGCTTCCATGAAAAAGTGAGATGTTGTTCGTCAAAACTCTGGAATTTCAGCGGGTGTGGCGGGTGTGAATGTCAGCCCCTGTGGGGGGTATTTATATGCAAATATTGTGGCCAATGGCATTGTAATACTAAACAATAGAATCCAATGGTGGTGTTTAGGTGGTAGGGGGAGCTAAAATAAAATGATTTAAACCTTTTTTTGGATAAAATACAAACGTTGTAATATTACAACCGGGAAGCTACTGGGACGTAAAGTCGGGACTTGATCAACCCCGGCTGGGTCTGAGCGAGGGGTATGATGTTGCGAGACCCAAAACCCTATATGACCCATTGTGCACCTCATTATGCACAATGCCCCATTTCACACATTTTCAAATGTATACATTTGATAAAAATGTGAGCAAGCTTCAAAATACAGCTACCAGGGACATGCTGGGCCCCTGATTCAGCCCGGGAAAAAGAGTTGGAGAGGCCCTCGTTGTGCGCTATAGAGAGAGATCTCTCTCTATAGCGCTGCTGCTACTTTGCCATTTCAGATCATGACAAGTGGGCCAATCAGGAACAAGGGTTCCTGATTATTACCTTCATCCAGCTCCAGCAGAGAGCTCAGCAGGGCAGTCTGGGTCTCCTGTCTCAGTCAGTCTGGACCCCTGCTGTCCCAATCATCAATTCAATTTCAATTCAATTCAAAGGGCTTTATTGGCATGAGAAAACATACGTTTACATTGCCAAAGCAGAAGTGTACACAACTAGAGGGTTATATATATTATATTTCGTCGTTGTCGGGTGGAAACCTTGTATGTCCAAAACCGTTAGTTTTGTATTTATCATTTTAAAAATGATTTAAACAGCAGATCTACAAGCACACAACACCTCGCACCGCGAGGCGTTGTGTGCTTGTAGATCTGCTGTTTTCACTACTTTTGCGCGGCCTTGTATGATGCAGGGCTTTGCTATGTGAAAAAATTTACAAATTTGAAACTTGGAGATAGGAGGTTTCTGCCCGACAGTGACGATTTACTTTGTTGGCCGTCCAGCCCCCAAAATGGAACGAAGGCCGACATTTTATTTTAATTTTTTTCCTAATGACCATCCTGGACCGGCCGGGAATGAACCGGCCGTTCTGGAGTTGTCCCGCTTTTCCCAATGGCCAGCACGTCCCTGACAGCTACAGTGCTGAGGGGTCATGGATTATGTGTAAACATTGCTATTATTTAACACATTTGATACCTCAGTCCTGTAAAAGGCAAACAGTTGCAAAGTAGACCACATTACATAGTCGATTAGGCGCAGAGCTGCTCTGCTCTGCTGGTTTTCTCTTTCTTCTATCTTCTTTGGAAATCTGTCTCTCCAGCATGAAAATAAATAAACAAAACCTGGCACATACTAGTTCCAGTATTACTGTTGCATTAAACTTCCTTAAGTTGCAATTTGGGATAAAATGGTGACCACAACTCTACAACAATCATCTATAAAGTTTAAAACTCGTAACAAATCATTATTTGTACATGCTATGCACTTTGGAATGTCCACCAAAATGTAATCCCCAATCCCAAGTGAGCAGAAATGTTAAAATGCTTTGGGAAATCATCTGGCTCCTAAATTAACTAAATATATCCTAAATATATGTTTTGTTTAATTGACACCAAACTCACCACCCGGGATCTTCAGCTTGTTCTCCAAATAAAAAACTTTTGAATGATCAAAACTTGAGTCAGCAGGGCATCTAAATGTACTGCAAACATCTGCCTAGGTCCTTCTGCATAGGAAATACTCTGATAGTGGCAGATTCCGCCCCCTCCTGGGGAAACGTAGACATGGCACAAGTTTGTTTTCATGTGGTTTTTTGATTGATTGAAGAATTTATTCGAAGTTTGCAATAGAAAAAAGTACAGTTTCATGACAGTACAAATCACTGGTACAAGGTCAACTAAAAGGAGATCCTAGAAAGCCAAGGCTTATTTCCACAGGAACCACACTTTAAGTATCTCATATAGACGGGTTTCTTGTTTACAAACATTGAGACTAAATGCACAGGTGACTGTATCATGTAATCAGTCCGTCCAATCCCCAAACCTGTTGTTTTGGGGAGCGCTGGTTAAGCCTGGTTTCATTGGCTAATTTTGGTACCGAATCAAACGTGACGTGGACCAGAAACCCGTCTATAACATTGAAAGACAGACGGATTGAACATAGTACTTTATCTAGGATAATATCAGTTTCAAAAGCACAACATCAAATACAAAGGCAGAAAAGGGGGGACTTGATTTACAAGTCACGGGTAGCAGCTGTCTGAAGGTGACTTTTCATACCAATTTTGAAGGAGGCTAGGGATTTGCTCTCCTTTAAGGCTTGTGGAAGGGCGTTTCACATGTTGATGGTATAGCAGGAGAACGAGAACGGTTGGGGTGC